>NC_134358.1:479513389-479643389 GCF_048569485.1 Anomaloglossus baeobatrachus
CTTTTAGGCTTACTCACCTTCGCATGCAGTCATGCCCATGGGAAGGGTCTTTTCCCAGAGGCTATGTTTGGCCACTAGGGGCAGAGCTGACCCCCATCACAGGATTCGCATCACCAGGGCTCTACGTGAGGACCTAGGTGTATGGAGGTCCTTTCTAGCCACTTACTATGGATGCACGTGTTTCCAGGAACAGAAAGTTTCCAGCTCTGATATATCTCTATTTTCGGATGCTGCCAGGTCCACCGGTTTTGGAGTTTTCCTAGGTTCTAATTGGTGCACTAGTCGCTGGCCCAACACATGGCACCTGTCAGGCTTGACAAAAAACATCACTCTACTTGAGCTGTTCCCCATAATAGTAGCCACGGCTCTTTGGGCTGAACAGCTGGCGAACAAACGGATCCGCTTCTGGACTGACAACATAAGTGTCGTCCACGCCGTTAACCACCTTGCATCTTCCTCCCCGCCGGTGATCAGCTTGCTGCGATACTTAGTTCTCAAATGCCTCGAACATAATATCTTGTTCAGGGCCAGCCACGTGTCGGGGATCAATAACAGTATTGCTGATGCCTTATCGCGTTTTGATTTTCAGAAGTTTATAGCATTGCACCCAGAATCGGACAGCAATGGCCAGAAGTGTCCACAGTTCCTCTGGACGGTCCCCGAGAACAGCTCATGCCTTTGGTCCAGGCTCCATTAACGTGGCGATTGTACGGTAAGGCTTGGGACGAATGGTTCAATATAGCTCAACCGCTGCCTAGCCAGGTGTCCGCGGTCTTTCTCAGCAATTCTGTTGCTCGATACATAACGCATCTACATACCAGCAGCTCGCAGGTATTGCTATTCACTTTCGGGTTAGCGGATGTCCCGATGTCACCAAGGCCTTTCTGTTCACGCAGGCTGGTAAAGGCTGGAAGCGGAAGCATTGGTACATGGAAATCAGGAGGCCAATTTCGTTTGCCATCCTTTCGGGCATAATAAACCAGCTAGGCGACGTCTGCACCAACGACAGCGAGGTCCTCTTGTTGTCAGCCGCCTTCTCGCTCGTATTCTTCGGAGTATTGCGGGTCAGCGACTTAGTTAGCAGGTCCTTAGGTCGTCCCAGTGGTCTGCTCCGCGACGATGTTATAATTTACAATGGTGGAGTACGGGTTCGCATAAGGCGCTCCAAAACAGATCAGCTCGGTAGAGGAGTTTGGTTCCCTATTTTCCAGGCCCCTGTGTCCCATCCTTATCTTGCACCGATACTTATGCGGGCGTCACACGAGACGAGCTATCGCGCGATGCATCGTCGGGGTCACGGTTTTCGTGACGCACATCCGGCATCGCTTGCGACTTCTTTTCGCTTGACACCTCAAAGCGACGCAGAATCGCTCACAAATCGTGAGTCGTGTACTCGTCGCTTATTTTTAAAAAATTGTTTATTTTTAATGGCGCCGGTTGTTCATCGTACCCGGGGCAGCAGACATCGCTTTGTGTGACACCCCGGAAACGATGAACACAGCTTGCCTGCATCCCGCGGCTCCCGCCAGCAATGCGGAAGAAAGGAGGTGGGCGGGATGTTTACGTCCCGCTCATCTCTGCCCCTCCGCTTCTATTGGCCGGCCACTGTGTGACGTCGCTGTGACGCCGAACGTCCCTCCCCCTTCAGGAAGTGGATGTTCGCCGCCCACAGCGAGGTCGCTCAGCAGGTAAGTACATGTGACGGGTGTTTAACGACTTTGTGCGCCACAGGCAACTAATTGCCTGTGACGCCCAAACAATGGGGGCGAGTACGATCGCTCGTGCGATCGCACGATAGATCGTACCGTGTGACACCCGCATTAGAGTCTCGTGTTCCCAACAAATTCTTCTTAGAGCATGCAGATGGATCCCCGCTCATGGCAACGCAGTTTTCGGCATTGCTCAAAATGTCAATTTCCAGACTGGGCCTACAGCCAGGAGATTATGGCATGCACTCCTTCCGCATCGGCGCGGCAACCGAGGCAGCAAGGGCCGGCTTCATGAATGAAGAGATACAGCGGATAGGCGATGGCGATCAGACGGTTTCTTCTGCTATATCAGGCCAGACCTAATTTGACCCCCTGATCCCTACTAACCACCAAGTTTCCTCTCCCGCCAACCGCGATTGTTGCTACTCCATTTCCCCATCCCTTAGATAGCTAGTCATACCTATCCGTGCAGTCCTGTAGTTCCCCGCCACCAGGTGTCCACTGTTTAGCACGTTTATATTACACACACCAAAAAAAAAAGAAAAATCATTTTCGGTTATCTAAGCACCTTCAAAACTAAGGAAACATTAATACAATTATGTTCACTGACACTATGATGAAAAAAGTCTGCATACAGTAGCTAACAGTTTTTCTTTTAGATCAGTCGAGACCTAGCATCTGGATCTTAGGTCACTCCCACATATTCTGGGCAGCACGGTGGGCCGAGTCGAGACCGGGTGGAAGTGTGCTAGGATTTCGTCACCTCAAGTTTCACTGGAGAGGAGTTCGGGGCCTGGCCTGGGCCCAGGTCCTGCCCGAGGCAGTGAGCATATCCAGAATAGCCACGGGCCCAGCAGTGCTGGTCATCCACGTGGGTGGAAAAGACCTGGTAAATGTGAGGATCCAGGACCTGTTTGCGGTCATGCAAGCGGACCTGGATAGGTTCAGCGGTTTCTTTAACAACGTACTTATAGTATGGTCCAGTATAGTGCCGAGATTGAGTTGGACGAGGGCAAGGAATATAGCAGCTGTGGAACGGTCAAGGCGGCACGTTAACATGCGGATCGCAAAATTCGTAACGGCAAGAAGAGGTATCATGGTGGGGCACAAGCTGTTGGAGTCAGACATCAGCCGATTGGTTTTAGAGGATGATTTTAGCCTCAATGATATAGGCCTAAATATATTCCTGTCGGACATTCAGGATGGGGTCGAACAGGCTGTAAGGGTTCTGTGTGGGGGTCACAGCTCAGGCTTAGGCTTTCGCCATTCCGTGGCCGGTGGAAAAGAGATTTGGTGAGGGCCAACCTGCCATGGCCTGCCGTAGGCATCGGGCCTCCTCCCTCAGGTTTAAGACGGATTTGTGCCTTGGATAGAGCTGTGGGCAAAAATAACAAGCAACCCCCTTTTGATATCAATATTGAATGGTGTAATGTGGATACCTTTCAATAAAGTACAAAAGAAAAGATCATCCATGTGTGGTCTCATTAATTGCGCGGCGGGGAGGGGAACCGGTGGGTGGGTCTCGGCAGTCTGCTGGGCACTGCCCCTGACTGCTGAGCCCCTGCTACGGCCTCCCACGTTCACCTCTCCCTCTCTCCGCGGTGCAATGCCCCCCGCTGCCCCCCCTTCCCTGTTCCTGGGACCTCCCCCAGGCCTTATAAGCAGTGTCCGGAGTCCATCCTTCCTCTTACCACACTCTGCCCTCAGGGTGAGCATCGCCTGCCCTCCCTCACTTAAGAAGGTTTTTTGTTACAAGTTTGGAAGTCACAGCCGGTGGAAGAGGGATTTGGTAAGAGCCAACCTGCCACGGACAGCCGTAGGCATCGGGCCTCCTCCCTCAGGTTTAAGGCGGATTTGTGCCTGTGGATAGAGCTGTGGCCAAAAATAACAAGCAACCCCCTTTTGATATCAATATTGAATGCTGTTATGTGGATACCTTTCAATAAAGTACAAAAGAAAAGATAATCCATGTGTGTTTTCATTCATTGCACGACGGGGAGGGGAACCGGTGGGTGGGTCTCGACAGTCTTACACCAGTGCATACTACGATTACACCAGCGAATGCTACTATTACACCAGTGCATACTACGATTACACCAGTGAATGCTACTATTACACCAGTGCATGCTGGGATTTTTTTCACATGGACATTCAGTTAATGTAAAAACCGTTCTGAACAGCCTTATTGAACAAGATTGGCCCGAGCACTCTCAGTGGGACACTTTTATCCATGGAAACACTTGCAGACAAAATATGAGAAATGCTCTCCATATTTATTTCTACTGAAAAACAACCTGCTGTTCATTTGTTCAGCATTTTCAAAAATGACAAAAGTCTTGACCTGACAAATCTTCAGGCATTTTCCACTATGAAGCCACTTTACAATACAAGGCAATAAGGAGGCTAGAAAATTGACTGTGTCTTTTTGAGCATTTCTTTGAAGCTATGTGCCCATGTGGCGATTTTTTTTGTGTGTTTTTTCATGCGTTTTTCCTTGTAGATTTTAATAAAAGTAAGGAAAAGGCGTTATTTATGAGACTCGTCACTTGCTGTGAACACACTGCTTCTTTTTTCCTTGCAGATTTTGTTGCTGAAAGAAAGAGCAGCATGTCAATTGTTTCTGTGTTTATTTTCTGCATTTCTCTACTTACCTTCAGTGCTTTATCATTACAGGGGATTATAACGCAGCACTTTACCTCACACACTGTGCATACAGCGAGGTCTGTGAGGCTATCCATAGCTTAGTAACCGGGGTCGTCATGGTGACAACACAGGGTTAACATGGCAGCGATCGGGTCCCTTTGATCGCATTACAGGGACCCGATCATCAGGGAGAGGTAATCGATTCCTCTCTTGCCTTCTGAATGCTACGATCGCACTGATCGCAGCATTCAGGGGGTTAAACTGCCATGAGTTGTGCGGGCACCACTCCAAGCAGAGAGAGCCAAGTCCCAGTTGTAACATAAGCTGAAGACCCAGCAGCAATTGCAGGGGTACAGCACCTGAACCCCTGCGATTGCCATGAATATAAAAAAAAGCACAAATAGAAGCAGGAAAAAGCAAGTGAAAAATTTCGCAAATGCAATAAAAAATGCACATTTGTTTCAGCTGCTTTTTTCCTGCCAAAACATTTTTTGTGTGCAGAAAAGAAGCATATAAAAAAGCAACGTGGGCACATACAGTTGTGCTCAAAAGTTTACATACCCCAGCAGATTTTTGGCTTTCCTGGCCTTTTTTCAGAGAATATGAATGATAACACAAAAACTTTTTTTCCACTAATGGTTAGTAGTTGGATGAAGCCATTTATTGTCAAACTACTGTTCTCTCTTTTTAAATCATAATGACAAAATAAAAACATCCAAATGACCCTTATGAAAAGTTCACATACCCTGGTGATTTTGACCTGACAACATGCACAGAAGTTGACACAAATTGGTTTGAATGGCTAATAAAGGTAACATACTCAGTGACCTGTTTGCTTGTAATCAGTGCGTGTGCATAAAAGCTGAGTGAGTTTCTGGGATCCAGACAGACTCTTGCATCGTTCATCCAGCCACTGACGTTTCTGAATTATGAGTCATGGGGAAAGCAAAAGAATTGTCAATAGATCTACGAGAAAAGATAGTTGAACTGTATACAACAGGAAAGGGATACAAAAAGATCTCCAAGGAATAGATAATGCCTGTCAGCAGTGTTCAAACTGTGATCAACAAATGGAAAATAAGGGGCTCTATAAAAACCAAACCACGATCAAGTTGATCATCAAAGATTTCGGCCATAACTGCCAAGAAAATTGTTCGAGATGCCAGGAAAAACCCACAAATAACATCAGCTGAATTACTGGACTCACTGAAAACTAGTGGTGTGGCTGTTTCAAGATGCACAATAATGAGGCACTGGAGGAAAATGGGCTGCATGGTCGAGTCGCCAGAAGAAAAAATTTACTGCGCAAATGCCACAAAGTATCTCGCCTACAATATGCCAAATAGCACAAAGACAAGCCTCCAAACTTCTGAAACAAGGTAATTTGGAGTGATGAGACTAAAGTCGAACTTTTTGGCCACAACCATAAATGCCGCATTTGGAGAGGTGTCAACAAGGCCTATGATGAAAGGAACGCTGTTCCTACTGTAAAGCATGGAGGTGGATCGCTGATGATGTGGGGGGGGGGGGGGGGGGGAATGAGCTACAAAGTCACAGGAAACGTGGTCAATCTTGAAGAAAAGATGAATGCAGCACGTTATCAGCAAATATTGGAGGCAAATTTGCACCTATCAGCCCGAAAGCTAAGCATGGGAAGTACTTGGACATCGACATGACAACGATCCAAAACACAAGGCCAAGTTGATCTCTCATTGGCTACAGAGGAACAAAGTGAAGGTTCTGGAGTGGCCATCTCAGTCTCTTGACCTCAATATCATTGAGCCACTCTGAGGAGAACTCAAGCACACAATTCATGCAAGAAAGCCCAGGAATCTACAGGAACTGGAGGCTTTTTGCCAAGAAGAATGCACAGCTTTACCATCTGATAAAATAAAGAGCTTCATCAACAACTACCAGAAAAGACTTCAAGCTGTCATTGATGTTAGAGGGGTCCAAAACACGGTATTAAGAACTGTGGTATGTGAACTTTTGATCAGGGTCATTTGGATATTTTTGGTTGTCATTATGATTTAAAAAGAGAAAACACAGTAGTTTGACAATAAATGGCTCAACTAACCACTAACCATGAGTGGACATTTTTTTATGTTATCATTTATATTCTCTGAAAGAAGGCCAAGAAAGCAAAAAAATCTGCCGGGGAATGTAAACTTTTGAACACCTGTACCTAGGTGTTTTTGCTGTCTTATTCATTGGTCAACGTGAGAAAATCACCTCCAAAAAAGCAAAATTATTACAAAAAAACACTTCAGGAAACAATAAAACACACTTCAGGGCAAGAAAACGTCTATTACCTCCACATTGTAAAAAAATTTCCTGAAATGTTTTTCTCTTGAAAACTTATCATTTTTGATGACCTGAAGAAAATGTCAGCACATACCCTAACAGCTGATCACTGGAGGTAGCAGGGTTCAGACCTTCAATGAACTCTTATTATTGATCTATCATGTGGTTCAGTCATCAATTTGTTCTGACCAGACAACTTCTTTAATTTTGAACATCATTTTTGTTGGGTGTGATTTTTCTACTGATTTAGACTAAAATAGGCATGCTGTTTTCAAAACTGTGCTAGGCCCCCTTCATATTTCTGTGATAAAACGCACGTATTTCACGGCCCGTCATGTGGGTGCGTATGTGTGTGCGTGTTGCGTGTGTGTGTTCAGCGTGTGCTTTCAGTGTGATCAATAACACACAGACAGCAGGAACTTCTATACTCACCTGTCCCCAGTGCTGCTGTCTCCGGCGCTGCTGCTTCTGGGTCCGCAGTGCAATGAATATGCATGACCACAATGAGCTGACCCGAAAGCAAGTGACAGCAGGGCTGGAGAGAATAGAAAATTATTTTATTTCAGAGACACTTGTTTTCTCCTGTATGTGTCACACTGATATCATATGGATTACATCAGTATGTGGTTCATGTGATATCCATGCTGCCGGAGTAAAACGGACTCTGTGCGGAACATTCGGACACACGTGTGCTCCACAAAGACACACGTCTGCGAGAAAACACGGATGTGTGCGCAAACTCATTAATTTTAATGGGTCTACGTGTGTCTGTGTCTTCGGTACATGTGAAAACGGATGTCACACGGACCGAAAACACAGACGTGTGAAAGAGGCCTTAGTGTTCTTCTATCATATCAGGTTTTTTCTCTACAGCTTATCTGAATCCTAATACTCTAGGCTGGATTGAGGATAGCACTAGGGTTTTCCTATTGACTGAGAGCGAACCGCCCTCTAGTGGGGAGGATCACCTTGGCGATCGGTAACATATTATTTGTCTAAGGCCAGTTTCACACATCCTTCTTTTTGCCGGTTTGGCGGATCCGGCGCGCTCCCGTACAGTGAATACAGTACAATGACAGCGCAACAAGCGCCGGTCACATGACAGCATGTGACCGGCGCATGTGACCCGGAAGTTACAGCGCTGTCATTGTACTGTATTCACTGTACGGGAGCCCGCCGGATCCGCCAAACCGGCAAAAAGAAGGATGTGTGAAACTGGCCTAAGCTATTCAGTTACACGGTAGACAGTGTGGAGAGAGGTTGTGTATAGACAGTGTGGGGAGAGGTTGTGTATTCCGCTCAAAAATGTGAAGCTGATTCTGATAGTCTGTATACAAGGGTTTAGCAGAATTTGCTTTCTCATTTATTTTCTTTCAGATCATGTCTGTCTTTGCTATTTCTCTCCGTAAGTACCTAAACAGCCCTGATTCCTTTTGTTATACAGTATCTGTGGCAGTTTCAACATTCCTAGTCAAAGGATGAACATCAACACATTTGTGAAGCAAACCTATTTTACATATTTCGAAATAAGACCCTCATAGGGTGTACAAGTATTGTGTCAACAGTTTATGGAGCTAATATCATTATAGGTGCCCCTTGTTTAATGAAAGAAAAGCCCACAATGGTCACAGAAGTAACTTGAAGCTGACATAAGTAATAATAAATAAAAAATCTTTGAAAATGAACAAATAAAAGTAAGACATTGCTTTTCAACCATGCTTCCACAGAATTTAAAAAAAAATATAAAACTCATGAAATGGGCCTGGACATAAATGAAGGTACCCTTAATTTAATATTTTGATGCACAAACTTTTGAGGCAATCACTGCAATCAAACGATTCCTTTAACGGTCAATGAGACTTCTGCACCTCTCAACAGGAATTTTAGCCCACTCCTCAAGAGCAAACTGCTCCAGTTGTCTCGTGTTTGAAGGTTGCCTTTTCCAGATGGCATGTTTCAGCTCTTCCAAAAGATGCTCAATAGGATTTAGGTCAGGGCTCATAGAAGGCCACTTCAGAATAGTCCAATGTTTTCCTCTTAAGGGGGCTTTACACGCAGCGACATCGCTAGCAAAGTCGCTCAAGAAAGCATCCGCCCCCGTCGTTTGTGTGCATTGGGCAAATCGCTGCCCGTGGCGAACAAAATCGCTAGCTTCCGTCACACATATTTACCTTCCTTACGACGTCACAGTGACGTCACACAGCAGTCACGCCCATCTCGTTGCCGGAGGACGCAGGTACGGTGTTGTTCGTCGTTCCTAGGGTGTCACACGTAGCGATATGTGCTGCCTCAGGAACGACGAACAACCTGCGTCCAGCACCAGCAACGATATTTGGGAAATGGACGACGTGTGAACAATCAACGATTTGGTGAGTATTTTGCATCGTTAGCGGTCGCTCGTATGTGTCACACGCAACGACGTCGCTAATGAGGCCGGATGTGCGTCAAGAATTCCATGACCCCAACGACATCTCGTTAGCAATGTCGTTGCGTGTAACGGGGCCTTTAGCCATTCATGGGTGTTTATAGCTGTTTGTTTTAGGTCATTATCCTGTTGCAAGACCCATGACCTGCAACTGAGACCAAGCTTTCTGACATTGGGCAGCAAATTTTTCTCTAGAATCCCTTGATAGTCTTGAGATTTCATTGTACCCTGCATAGATTCATGACACCCTGTGCCAGATGCAGCAAAGCATCCCAAGAACATAACCGAACCTCCTCCATGTTTCACAGTAGGGATGGTGTTCTTTTCTTGATATGAGTTTTCCATCTGTGAACATAGAGATGTTGTGCCTTGTCAAAAAGTTCCATTTTTATCTCATCTGTCCATAAGACATTCTCCCAGAAGCTTTGTGGTTTGTCAACATGTAGCTTGGCAAATTCCAGTCTGGCTTTTTATGTTTTGGTTTTTTTTCCAACAATGGTGTCCTCCTTGGTCATCTCCCATGAAGTCTACTTTGGCTCAAACAACGACAGATGGAGTGATCTGACACTGAGCTTCCTTGAGCTTGAAGTTCACCTTTAATCTCTTTAGAAGTTTTTCTGCGCTCTTTTGTTACCATCCGTATTATCCGTCTCCTTGATTTGTCATCAATTTTCCTCCTGCGGCCACATTCAGGGAGGTTGGCTACAGTCCCATGGATCTTAAATATCTGAATAATATGTGCAACTGTAGTCATAAGAACATCAAGCTGCTTGGAGATGGTCTTAAGACCTTTACCTTTCATCCAAAGGTAAGAAAAACATGGGCACTCACCTCTTGCTGCTGTGTAGAAAAAAATGCTTTATTCAGGCTTCGGAGTTACATGCTGTGCTGAGGGGGAGTGAGAGGGAGCGGACAGCACGTTAGACGACGGCCGTTTCGCACACCTGCAGTACTTCGACGGGTTTAACTACGTTTTTTCTACACAGCAGCAAGCGGTGAGTGCCCATGTTTTTCTTACCTTTGGATGCTTGGATTTTTGTGGACTTTGTACATGAGCACCACGTTGCTGTATAGTTCCTGGCAGTATATTACCTATATGCAAGATCGGCAGTAATTTAATTGGTGAAAACGCTTACTGTGAACCTTCTCCGATCCTTCAGAGTAGTGCCCTGCATTTCTTCCTTCTCAAAACTAAAACCTTTACCTTTAACATGCTTGTCTATAATTTTCTTTTTAATCTCCAGAGACAACTCTTTCCTTCGCTTCCTCTGGTCCATGGTACACACCACGTCACCAAACAGCACAGTGAGTATCTCTAGCCCTATATGCAAGCCCACTGGCTGATTACAAGATTGTAGACACCTGTGATGCTAATTAGTGGACATATCTTGATTTAACATGTCCCTTTTGTCTCATTATTTTCAGGGGTGGGTACCATCATTTCTGTCCAGGCCTATTTCATGAGTTTTATTTTTTTTAAAAAGTCTGTGGAAGCATGGTTGAAAAGCAATGTCTGACTTTCATTTGTTCATTTTCATAGATTTTTTATTTATTATTACTTTTGTCTGATTCAAGTTATTTCTGTGACCATTGTTTTTTTTTTCATTAAACGAGAGGTACCAACAGTTTTGCCCACTTGTGTACCTATTGATCTGGTTAGAGTCAAGAGATCATTCTAGTGAGTGTTACTTTTGTATAATGAAAGCTTCAGGATAAATAAATATATAATAGAGTATTCTAGTCTTCCATCAGCCATCATATGTCCGGTGCATCATTCAGCGGAAATCCCAGACCCAGTTTTTCTTGAACTACCCTCTTTTTTAAGAACATCAGTATGGTGAAGAACAAAGTTACAGCGATGATGATGCTTTTAAAATTGAAGATGTGTCAATTCGTAAGTGATTTGACCAGCATGAGTTGGTACACGATTTGGCACTATCAAAAAAGTCTTCCGAACTCCTTTTATCAAGACTGCATGAGAAAAACTTGCTTGAAAATGTATCAAACGTATCCGACTTTTGATCCAGAAAGTGTGCATTTCTGCAATACTTTAAAAGTGACAGTGGCTTTGCGTATTGTCATAACGTAATGTTACTTCGGGGACCCCCAGCAAGCAATGCAACACAAAGGGTACACCAGGGAAACAAGACAACAGATGGCACTGGTGCGAGGGAGTGGGGTCACCTCCTAACACTCACCTGAGGCTGATCCCTGCTTTCCCTAACATCCCTAGACGAGTCCTTCCCCCTGTGCACCGTCACATGCCTTGGTCCTCACTGGCCCTGAACTCACACTGACTAATGCCAAGGCCAACGAGACGCTACTTTCACCACTACAACAAAACATTAGGGAGGTAGGACAAATGGGAAAGACACAACAAATAGTTCTCCACAGCGGCTAAGGCAAGACACTTCACAGTTAAAAATGTAACAATACCTCAGCACCAGAAGAAACAGTGAAAGGATTCCAGCGAAGAAGGCAGGGATAAAATTTTCATTCATCCATGAATAAGATTCTACCTCTATCGAAACAAGTCAGATACACCCCCTAAGGGGTCTGTTTGGTGCCAATGCCGCTGTACATATCATTTTAATGGTTTCTATTAAAGAATGAAGATTTTATCCCTGCCTTCTCCACTGCAATCCTTTCACTGTTTCTCCTGAAGCTGAAGCCCAAGCCAGGGTATTATCCGTGCGGATTTACTGAGTCCTCTCCACAGCATCCTAAAGGGGGAGCTGGCTTTCTAGTATACAGTCAGGTCCAGAAATATTTGGACAGTGACACAAGTTTTGTTATTTTAGCTGTTTACA
The DNA here is from genome assembly GCF_048569485.1 of Anomaloglossus baeobatrachus. NCBI lineage: Eukaryota > Metazoa > Chordata > Amphibia > Anura > Aromobatidae > Anomaloglossus > Anomaloglossus baeobatrachus. The sequence goes on from NC_134358.1 coordinate 479,525,281, forward strand.
AAAACATGTTCAGAAATACAATTATATATATAATATGGGCTGAAAGTGCACACTCCCAGCTGCAATATGAGAGTTTTCACATCCAAATCGGAGAAAGGGTTTAGGAATCACAGCTCTGTAATGCATAGCCTCCTCTTTTTCAAGGGACCAAAAGTAATTGGACAAGGGACTCTAAGGGCTGCAATTAACTCTGAAGGCGTCTCCCTCGTTAACCTGTAATCAATGAAGTAGTTAAAAGGTCTGGGGTTGATTACAGGTGTGTGGTTTTGCATTTGGAAGCTGTTGCTGAGACCAGACAACATGCGGTCTAAGGAACTCTCAATTGAGGTGAAGCAGAACATCCTGAGGCTGAAAAAAAAGAAAAAATCCATCAGAGAGATAGCAGACATGCTTGAAGTAGCAAAATCAACAGTCGGGTACATTCTGAGAAAAAAGGAATTGACTGGTGAGCTTGGGAACTCAAAAAGGCCTGGGCATCCACGGATGATAACAGTGGTGGATTATCGCCGCATACTTTCTTTGGTGAAGAAGAACCCGTTCACCACATCAACTGAAGTCCAGAACACTCTCAGTGAAGTAGGTGTATCTGTCTCTAAGTCAACAGTAAAGAGAAGACTCCATGAAAGTAAATACAAAGGGTTCACATCTAGATGCAAACCATTCATCAATTCAAAAAATAGACAGGCCAGAGTTAAATTTGCTGAAAAACACCTCATGAAGCCAGCTCAGTTCTGGAAAAGTATTCTATAGACAGATCAGACAAAGATCAACCTGTACCAGAATGATGGGAAGAAAAAAGTTTGGAGAAGAAATGGAACGGCACATGATCCAAGGCACACCACATCCTCTGTAAAACATGGTGGAGGCAACGTGATGGCATGGGCATGCATGGCATTCAATGGCACTGGGTCACTTGTGTTTATTGATGACATAACAGCAGACAAGAGTAGCCGGATGAATTCTGAAGTGTACCGGGATATACTTTCAGCCCAGATTCAGCCAAATGCTGCAAAGTTGATCGGACGGCGCTTCATAGTACAGATGGACAATGTCCCCAAGCATACAGCCAAAGCTACCCAGGAGTTCATGAGTGCAAAAAAGTGGAACATTCTGCAATGGCCAAGTCAATCACCAGATCTTAACCCAATTGAGCATGCATTTCACTTGCTCAAATCCAGACTTAAGACGGAAAGACCCACAAACAAGCAAGACCTGAAGGCTGCGGCTGTAAAGGCCTGGCAAAGCATTAAGAAGGAGGAAACCCAGCGTTTGGTGATGTCCATGGGTTCCAGACTTAAGGCAGTGATTGCCTCCAAAGGATTCGCAACAAAATATTGAAAATATAAATATTTTGTTTGGGTTTGGTTTATTTGTCCAATTACTTTTGACCTCCTAAAATGTGGAGTGTTTGTAAAGAAATGTGTACAATTCCTACAATTTCTATCAGATATTTTTGTTCAAACCTTCAAATTAAACGTTACAATCTGCACTTGAATTCTGTTGTAGAGGTTTCATTTCAAATCCAATGTGGTGGCATGCAGAGCCCAACTCGCGCAAATTGTGTCACTGTCCAAATATTTCTGGACCTAACTGTATCTGTTGAATACCTCAGCACCTCCAGAACCTGGCTCCTACAAACAAATCAGTTATAAAATGGGCTATAGCTGGCATAGGAGAGAGTGAGCAGTAAGTTTATAAGGCAGAAAGGTGTGGTTGCAGCTGAGATTTAACAGCTACAAGTCAATTTCAGCAGGATAGAAAAAGACCTTAACCCCTTTAGCACCGAATGGAATTAAATTCGCTCCTACTCAGGATAAACAATGAACGGAATCTAAAACTGATCTGCAATCAAACAAACTCTGAGACCTTCTGATCCTAGATCTCCCCGAGGTCACAATAGGGTGCTACACACTCATGACACATACATGGTTTAATTGAGAAATTGAGAATTCCAACCTTCAACTTAAATGAATGGCAACTGTTCATCGATAGCTCAAAGCAGAGCTTAAAGTGTGTCCTCCACAATGGCAATTTATGTGGTACAGTCTCAATTGGATATTCCGTTTCTCTTTGTCAAGAATATGGAAGCATAATGAGTCATTGAGTTGTCACAATATAACAAACACAATTGAATCATCTGTATTGACCTTAACCCTCAACTGGTAAGGTGGGGTTTGCAACACCCCAGGGAAATTTTGTTCAGCTGGCATTCATTGGAAAATGCTGGTATGAATCATCAACGTATTACATTTTTCGATACTTGTGGGTGTCAAAAATTCGGTATACTCATGTGTAATCAATCGCCAATCAGAAAACGATTAGAAAAAACGTGATCTTTGCATTTTCTGTAAAAATTAGAGATTTATAAACACTGGGGTATATGAAGCCCTACATCACCAGTTGCGTGACAAAAATCCCACCTCACCAGTTGAGGGTTAAAATGGTAGGCTTACTACTTGGTCCGCAATGGTTTTTCTTTGTAAGGAATATGGAAACATAATGAATCATTGAGTTGTCACAATATAACAAACATAATTGGATCATCTGTATTGACCTTAAAATGGTAGGCTTACTACTTGGTCCACAATGTGTTTACACCAGGTGCCCCTCTTTTCTGTGCATGCAGAATAGCAGAGATCGTGAGAAGCATTGGGTGGACAGTAATTGGTTTCCAAGATCTGACCTCAAACCTTGTGATCCAAACATTCTATTTGAGCCACTTGTTGTCAGAAAGAACATTTTATTCCCACCTCTGCACATGAAACTGGGTTTTATGATTGCAGATGTAAGCAGGAGTGGCCCCACTGAGCCACAGTACTGGCTCAACCTGAGGGGTGTAATTAAGCGACTAACTCATCTTCACGAGGGCCTCTGATGGTGAGCATGGGCTTGTGCTGGAAGGTAGCCGCCAAGTGCTACTCAGGGAGACACGGTACTGGGACAGCTGACCTGGTAGGGAATGCAGGTATTGGTACACGTGTAGGCAGGTACAGTCTATGGTGCAGCCTGAACGGCTGATGCAGCCTGGGCAGCTGGTATGGAGTGTACAGCTGTTTGGGCAGGTGTAACAGATATAGGTGGGATGACATGTATTGACAGGTGCAGTAGGTATGGCAGGTTCTGGGATAAAGGTACGGATTAGCAAGCATAGGTACACGTATGAACACGGGAACAGGACCTGACAATTAGCAATGTGTCTGTAGCAATAGGCCACATTGCCCAGGCACCTCCCTTAGGGGGAGGATGCCTTAAGTACCTAGTTCCTCTTTGCATTATGCTAACAGGCACTTCTTGGTTAGGGCATACAGCCCCTAAGAGTAGGTGCACGAACTTGCACATGACCTAACCGCTCTCCCAGGAGATCTGTGCAGCGTGCACAGACCCTTAGAAAGACCGGACAAGACGCCACCACTGAGTGGACAGGAGGGTGAATATGCCGATGTCCCTGCCGGAAGGAAAAGAGACAATGCAGGGACATCGGTAATTGCGTTACCACCCCCCCCTTATGCTCTCTCTTTTCCACCCCAGAAAGGAAAGGGAATTATATTCTACTTGGGCTCCCATTAACCCCTCCTAAGGACCAAAACCCTTCTAGTCTCCCAACCAGAGGGTTTTACTTTTCACTTTTGTTCATAGCAGGAATAGTTTTTACCTCAAAGACCTCCTTCGCACTGACCAGTGAAAGCAGAATACCAGGATTCCTGAAGAAGCGGATTAGGACTACAAGCTTATAGGACATGGCATTGATCTGCTGGTGCCCCTCAAAGGGACCAATAAAACTGGAATGGAACCCAACTTGTAGGAAGTCATCTTGAGATGGACATATCTGGAAGAGAGCCATACCTTGTCTCTGGGCTGGAACGTGAGAGGATCCAGGCATCTCTTATTCTCTTCCTTTTCATCCGAATAGAGGACTGCTCCAGAGAGAGCTTCGTTTCCTCCCAGATTTCAGAGTAATTGTTGAGAGCAATGGCCACAGGATTGCCGGAGTCGATAGCCAAAAAGAAAGTGATTTTGGACTGCTGTCCATATACTATGAAGAACGGAGAGTTAGCGGAGGACTTACTTGATTATGTTAGGTGAACTCCGTCCATGGTAAAAGCTTGACCCAATCACTGTGGTGTTTGTTGACAAACTGCCGAAGGAAATTCATCAGGATCTGGTTGACCCTCTCCACTTCACCATTGGACTATGGCTGGAAGGCTGACAAGATGTCCAAGGTGACATCCAGCAGCTTACAGGTAGCCCTCCAGAACCGAGATGTGACTTGGACAATTCTATCATACACAATGTGGAGGGGTAGGCTGTGCAGGCAGAAGATATGCTGGATGATGTGCTAAGCGAGCACAGGTGCAGAAGAAAGACCGGACAACGGAGAGACGTGGGCCATTTTAGAGAACCTGTCTACTACTACCCAGATGACGGAGCAACCAGAGGACACTGGCAGTTTGGTGATGAAGTCCATTGATATGTGTTGCCAAGAAACTGACAGCACAGGTAGAGGTACAAGTCACCCAGCAGGAAGCGTATTTGCGGTATTATTGTGGGCAGACGAGGGACAGGCTGAGACAAAGTGCACAACGTCCTTGTGCAGAGTTGGCCTCCAATAATACATAGAGATAAGAAGTATCGTCTTCTATTTGGCATGACCAGCCAGCTTAGAGGAATGACCCCACTGCAACATATGCTTCCTGTCCGCTTCCAGAACGAACGTCTTTTGGGGTGGTCCCCGACACAAGCTTACTGGAGCTACTGTGAGCATTTTGGAAGGCTCCATTATGTATTGAGGCTCCTCCTCCTGGTCAGCCAACAGTAAGGATTCGGAGAGTGCATCTGCTTTGTCATTCTTTTCAGCCGTCCGGAAATAGAGAACAAAGTCAAAGTGGGCTAAAGACAGTGACCATAGGGCTTGGTGTGGATTGAGCTTTTGAGCTGACTGTAGGTAGTCCTACCAGTTCTTCTGGTCGGTGTAGATGACAGAGGGATGCACCTTCAGTAGGTATTGCCACTCCTCTAGAGCCACCTTGATTGCCAACAATTCTCGGTCACCAATTGAGAAGTTGCATTCAAGAGCAGAGAAGGCCTGAAAAAGAAGCCGCAGGTTACCTTTTCACTGGTGGCAGATTTCTGCTTGACAACTGCACTGACCCCAGAGGAAGAAGCATCCACTTCCAAAAACTGCTTGTTGAACTCCAGTCTATGCAGTGGCAGAGCCAATGAGAAAGCTTGCTTGAAGGAGATAACTGCACTCTCTGCTCCTGGAGCCAACATCTTAGGATTTGCCCCCTTGCGGGTCAGGGAAGAGGTAGGGATGATCTGGGACGAGAAATGCTGAATGAATTGTTGGTAGTAATTTACAAAGCCTAGGAACCGCTGAATTGCTTTCCCTCCATCAGGGCGAGACCACTTTAGGACCGCTGACGCCTTCTCCGGATCCAACCTCCAACCGGTGTTGGAGATTATGTAGCCTAAGAAGGGAAGGGAAGTCTGCTCAAAGATACAATTCTCAAATTTAGCGTATTGACGATTATCCTTCAATTGCTGCAGAACCTGGCAAACATCTCTCCTGTGTGTTGGCAGATCAGGAGAGAACACAAGGATGTCGTCAAGGTACATGACCACGCACAAGTAGAGAAGGACCTGAAAACCGCCAGAGCATTGCTGAGGCCAAAAGGCATTACCCAATACTCATAGTGGCCTTCGCATTTGTTAACACTAGAAGTCCCAAAAATTTCGAGCTCCATAGGGTTCCAGTGGTAGAAATGTTAAATGACCCCTCTCTGGGACGTCTAGTGTTAAAAGCAGTCTTCCATTCATCTCCCAACCTTATACAGACAAGATTGTATGGACCTTGGAGGTCAAGCCTGGAGAAAGCGGTAGCGGATACTTATTCTTGACCATGATTTGATTGGGACGTCTATAGTCAATACATGGTCGGAGATAACCATATTTTTATTTACAAAGAAGAGCCCGGCTCTTGCTGGTTAAATCACCTTGACAAATTCTCCTTAATGTACTCTGACATGGCTGGAGTCTCCGCCTGGGACAGAGAGTAAATTTGGCCACGGGGACGTGAGCAATCCGGACGTAGGTTGATAGGGCAATCATACAGCCAATGTGACAGTAGCGTCTAAGCCTCTTTCTTGTTGAAGATGTCCGTTTAGGACCAGTAGACGGATGGCAGACCAGGAAGATTTAAAGGCGTCACAGGTGGTCTGGCAGGATGAACTGGAATGAGGCATTTCTTTTGTGACAGTACCCCATCTGAGCACATCTCTGATTCTCCAGTCCAAAACCGGTTTGTGCTAACGAAGCCACTGCAGTCCCAGTAGCAGTGGATTTGGCAAATCAACACGTAGAAGGAGATCTTCTCATAGTACAGCATTTCCATCCAGAGCTCCACTTCCTTGGTGATGAACTGGACAACCTCTGTCAAAGGTTTTAGATTCATACATGTCACAGCTATGGGAACTTGAAGTCGTTGGATAGGAATTTGGTAAGGATCCACTATGGCCCTTTGCACAATGTTCTCCTTCATGTTTCAAGAGGGACATGAGGGAATTGTGTGTAGTGATGCCCAAATATTTGAGCATCCATAGTCAGAAGACGACGGTTGGGAACGGCAATTAGTGTCTCAAGATGTAGATGATTGGACATAATTGCCAACAAGTGATGTTGTTAAGTCAACAAATCAGGAGAACCATAGTGCAGAAATGGAAGACAAGTAGGTGGATGATGAAGTCACTGACCCACCCTGGGAGGGTGCAATGCAGAGCAGCAGTGCAGAGGGGGAAGGATCCACCGTACTGCAACAGGAAGGAAGAGGCAGTGGGGTAGCCAGAGAGATAAGGCAGTATACTGTATCCAGTAGCACCAACATGTGGCAAGTTCCCAGTTCAAGGGTTAAGTGTTCCCCAGTCTGGCACTTTTTTGGTGAAAGTACGGATGATAAAAATATGGTCATTTGAACCTGTGCCGTACCAAGATCAGCAAGGGCCAGACAACTACCAGCCTGACCACCATTAGCATGCTCAGGTACATGTCATCACAGCATCGGGCCGAACACTTTGGTCCACAAACAGTGTCTACTGTTGACATCACTGCCTTTTTCCCTGTGCCATGTGCTTGTCAGTCCCCTGTTCAGTACTCAGGAGCGGATGCCTCCCGACCTGCACTTGTTATTGCACATTCTACAGCACCATCAGCAACCATGACTGGGTCTTTCTTCAATCGCAGCGTTTGACTGTCCCTATGCCAGGTCTTGGAAAGCAAAATTAAATACCCAGCCACCCACCCACAGGCCCATACACTAAATGGGCAAATTTACAGACTGCTTGCCCTGGAAATGTTCATGTTTAGGCTTGTGGACATTGAGGCTTTCCGGAACCTTATGGTGGTGGCCATCCCTTTTTACTTAGTCCCCGGCCACAACTATTGTTCCTAGTGTGCTGTGCCCGCCTTACACCAGCACATGCCCTATAACATCACCCGTGCACTTGTGTCGCCCACCTGTAGCGGTCGCCTCAGGGACGTCACTCCACCTTCTGGGACGCCACAGGGGCTCCACTTGATTACCGCTGGCAACAGGTATGTCAGGTTATTTACATCTGAGTCGTGATGCCACTCTCGGTTTGGGGTCGGGGTTATGGGTGACCGCCACTGCAGTTTGTCTGGGGCTGATGGGGTCTGCAGTCGGATAGTGTGGCCTCCCGAGAGTGAGGCTGGCCCCAGGGGCTCGGGTGTATGTGTGTAGAACAAGAGGTCGCAGAAGAACTCAGTCTCAGTCCAAAGTGTCTTTCAACTTGTTTACTCACTTTTAGATGGTTGGTGAGATACCCAGGCGATGCTGAGATTATACCAGGTGGAACCAGGAACTCCTTCAGGCCGAACTGAGGGTAGCCGTTAACTCGCCTTCCTAGCACTCCTTTTGTTTCGGATAACCCCTTACTTGCAGTATCGTGGGATTCATCCAGGGAAGTCGCTACTGCTTTTTCTCCCCTTTCTGGCCCATTTGCCGGCAACGTGGACCAGGTGAGATGGCTTCTGGCCCTATCTCCTTATGGGTCCCCTGTTACTGCTGAGGCTCGGACTCTAGATGGTTGGCGAGGGACCTCCAGTCCCCTCACCGACAGGTTCAGCAGATCACTAAATGAACGTCTGCTCTAGGGACCTGTTCCCTGTGCGTGCTTAGTCACCAGCAGTCCCCGTACTCGCCTGCCTCTCTTCAGGTGTCTTTCTGACTGACTTTCTGGTCACTGTTCTCTCCCGCTAACAGCTACTACACGTGCAGGGTCTGACTAGAGTGTCCGTGTCACTGCGTCTCTCAGCAACTGCTGCACTCCGCCCCCCAGACTGGCTCACTCCTCCTACTTTCCTTACAGCCTCTGCAGCTTAGCTTCCAGCCCCTCCCCTCCACCCCTTGACAGGAATTGAAAGCTAGCCTCTTCCAGCGGCTACCCAAGGGTCCCATCTAATGGTGTGGGAGATCTGGTTGCTATGTGTCTGTGCGTACACACCTCATTCTGGCCTTTTGGAATTACCTGGAAGCACTGTCCCAGCATGGGTGCAGTACTCAGTGGTGCCTGACCAGGTCAGGGGCACCACACACTGACCAAAGCAGATAATGGAAGGTCTACCAACCGACACATGGACAAGTGCTTGTGGCTAGGAACATTACATTTAACTGACAGCACACTGGGTGAACTCTGTTGAAGCTTGGACCGATTCAGAACTTTGGACTTCACGCAGAGTACCGACGTTGAGCACTACAGGCCTTAGTTCTATCAGAGTTTCTTTTACCTCCTAAACCAGTTCCTGCATCCCCTCCTCATCCTCCACCTCCGAATTGTCATCTCAGTCAAGTGCCATCAGGCTCTGCTGAAACTAATTTGGTTAGGTGACAAACAGCACACTGCCACAGAGTTGTGGAAAGCTATAACAGACTAGACAGATCTGTGGCTCTCACCGCTGAACCTACAACCAAGCATGGTTATGTAATAAAGGCCATAACCTGGTGGTTGCTCTGAAGCTTGGCAAACTCGCACACATACCAAGTCTGGCCGATGTGCTCAACTTAGTGGTTCAGTGGTTTCTGAAAACCTACCCAGATTTGCCTGAGCTACTTGTGAAGGTGCGCCTCATATGTGCCCATTTCTCCAAGACAGCTACAGCTGCCACCGGTCTGACAGTGCTGCAACAGCATTTTCAAGTGCCCGTTCACAGACTGGTGTGCAACGTGCCTATGTGCTGGAACTCCACATTACAAATGTTGGCAAGGTTTTGTGAGAAGCAGAGAGCAGTAGTTGTATGCCAGCTAAAATATGTCCATCTGTATTACGGTCAGCCTCTGCATACAGTTAGGTCCAGAAATATTTGGACAGTGACACAATTTTCGCGAGTTGGGCTCTGCATGCCACCACATTGAATTTGAAATGAAACCTCTACAACAGAATTCAAGTGCAGATTGTAACGTTTAATTTGAAGGTTTGAACAAAAATATCTGATAGAAATTGTAGGAATTGTACACATTTCTTTACAAACACTCCACATTTTAGGAGGTCAAAAGTAATTGGACAAATAAACCAAACCCAAACAAAATATTTATATTTTCAATATTTTGTTGCGAATCCTTTGGAGGCAATCACTGCCTTAAGTCTGGAACCCATGGACATCACCAAACGCTGGGTTTCCTCCTTCTTAATGCTTTGCCAGGCCTTTACAGCCGCAGCCTTCAGGTCTTGCTTGTTTGTGGGTCTTTCCGTCTTAAGTCTGGATTTGAGCAAGTGAAATGCATGCTCAATTGGGTTAAGATCTGGTGACTGACTTGGCCATTCCAGAATGTTCCACTTTTTTGCACTCGAACTCCTGGGTGACTTTGGCTGTATGCTTGGGGTCATTGTCCATCTGTACTATGAAGCGCCGTCCGATCAACTTTGCGGCATTTGGCTGAATCTGGGCTGAAAGTATATCCCGGTACACTTCAGAATTCATCCGGCTACTCTTGTCTGCTGTTATGTCATCAATAAACACAAGTGACCCAGTGCCATTGAAAGCCATGCATGCCCATGCCGACACGTTGCCTCCACCATGTTTTACAGAGGATGTGGTGTGCCTTGGATCATGTGCCGTTCCCTTTCTTCTCCAAACTTTTTTCTTCCCATCATTCTGGTACAGGTTGATCTTTGTCTCATCTGTCCATAGAATACTTTTCCAGAACTGAGCTGGCTTCATGAGGTGTTTTTCAGCAAATTTAACTCTGGCCTGTCTATTTTTGGAATTGATGAATGGTTTGCATCTAGATGTGAACCCTTTGTATTTACTTTCATGGAGTCTTCTCTTTACTGTTGACTTAGAGACAGATACACCTACTTCACTGAGAGTGTTCTGGACTTCAGTTGATGTTGTGAACGGGTTCTTCTCAACCAAAGAAAGTATGCGGCGATCATCCACCACTGTTGTCATCCGTGGACGCCCAGGCCTTTTTGAGTTCCCAAGCTCACCAGTCAATTCCTTTTTTCTCAGAATGTACCCGACTGTTGATTTTGCTACTCCAAGCATGTCTGCTATCTCTCTGATGGATTTTTTCCTTTTTTTCAGCCTCAGGATGTTCTGCTTCACCTCAATTGAGAGTTCCTTAGACCGCATGTTGTCTGGTCACAGCAACAGCTTCCAAATGCAAAACCACACACCTGTAATCAACCCCAGACCGTTTAACTACTTCATTGATTACAGGTTAACGAGGGAGACGCCTTCAGAGTTAATTGCAGCCCTTAGAGTCCCTTGTCCAATTACTTTTGGTCCCTTGAAAAAGAGGAGGCTATGCATTACAGAGCTATGATTCCTAAACCCTTTCTCCAATTTGGATGTGAAAACTCTCATATTGCAGCTGGGAGTGTGCACGTTCAGTCCATATTATATATATATAATTGTATTTCTGAACATGTTTTTGTAAACAGCTAAAATAACAAAACTTGTGTCACTGTCCAAATATTTCTGGACCTAACTGTATACTAACAAATGAGTGGCAATGAATGTCTGACGTCTGTGAGGTCCTATAATTTTTAGCAAACACTGATTACTGGTTGTTAACCCTTCTCAACTAACGCTACAAAGAGAACTTTCCATCTCTCCTTCCTGCAGCGGAGAAGACCAGTAAAATGGTGCAATACCCAAAGGTCCCAGTCGAACAATTAGTACAAAAATTACCATCTAACAATGCTGGTGGAAGAGGTTATAGTTCCTTGGGCAACCAAAAAGGAGAAATGAGGTAGACATATCAGGTCCAACAGAGGCAGGGGAACCCAATCAAAGGTCTGCGACAGTTTCATTAGACCCTCCCAGTGCCCAGACTCTGATGCACAGGGTGGTCTGACAAAATGGGAAACGTTTGGGAACATGTGATGGAGTACTTAGTAGACCGTACCAGCATCCTCCGTGATTCCTCTGTGCCATACAACTATTGAGTATCCAAGCTGGACACGTGGCATGAACTGTCCCTCTACTCCTAAGAGGTACTAGCTTGCCCTGCCGCTAGCATTTTTATCAGAGCGGGTTTTTGTGCCTCCAGGGGCATAATAACTGATAAGCGCATAAGTCTGTCATTTGAAAATGCTAACAGGCTGACACTTATAAAAATAAACTAGTGCTGGATTGGCCCAGACTTTTCAACCCCACCGGATGACAGCAGTAGAACCTGAAGGACAATTCAAATATTGTTTTTTTCTGTTGACTTCCCATGCACCCCATCCCACCCCAAAAAGGGTATAAGTTTCATCGTTTCTTCTTTTTCTTTTCCTCCTTTACCTTATCAACAGGGTCATCGTGCAGCCCTCACTCTTCATTTTTACAGGGTGTGTATGATGCTCTCCTTGATAATGTTTGCATGATGTGTATGAAGCCTACCTCTATAATTCTCTGACATATATAGATGTATACCCCCCAGGGGTACATGTTTTTCAGAACTTGCACTTAGTGCATAGGATTTCTAATTCTAGGCATCCAATTCTTTCAAAATGGACAAAACAATGTTTTCTGAGGTCTACCTTTATGTGTCTTCCAGGGTGTTTTGCAGTCCCCCCTTCTAATTTTTGGCAGCCAGCCATTGCACTTATTTCACAGGCTTTCCCAGTTTAGGAGTCCCAATCCTTCAAAATGGGCAAAAAAAGTTTTCTGAGACCCTCCTCTATGTGTCTTTATATGGTGTATTGCAGTACCTCTAATTTGTGGCAGCCAGCCATTGCACTTATTGCATAGATTTTCGCAGTCTTGGAGTCCCACAGCTTCAAAATGTGGAAAAAAGGTTTTCTGAAGTCCACTTCTACATGTCTTGCAGAGTGTATTGCAGTCTCTCCTTCTAATTTTTGGCAGCCCTTGCACTCAGTGCATAAACTTTATGAGTCTAGGAGTCCCACTACCTAAAAATTTTAACAGAATGTGTATGAGGCCCTCCTTTATCTCTAATATAGAGTATATCAGAGTCCCTTTTTCTTCAAATTTTTGGCAGTTCTTGCATTGTCCATATACTGTAGGCTTTGTGAGTTTCAGAGTTCCTTCTTCATAAATTAAACAGGATGTATCTGATCATGTCACACACTACATGCTCAGATAAGGTAGCAAAACTTTACAATTACATTTACTTGTGACTATCGGTGGGTGTAGTTTTATTTCCCCCTCTACTATGTCATCTACTGTTAATTTGGTGAGAGTTGGCCTGGCTAGTAAAAGGTGGAGGAGGCGGGTTTTTTTTCTCTTTTTAATTTTGCCTTATATATCAGTCATTATACAGGAAAAAATGTTTCCTAACTTTTTTTTCCCTGTAAAATCCATTTTATTTTTGGTTTTGCATGTTACCGTATATTGTCAGTCTGTAAAAGTGTAAAAGTGGAGTATTCTCTGCACCAAATCTGCAAGTCACAAATAAGCAACGTGTGCATGACACTTCAGAATTCTCATTGATTTTGCTGGCATCATGATTCCCTTCAGGTTTTGTGAGAAATCTGAACTCAAAAACGCATCTAAAAACTCAATGTGTGCACACAGCCTAAAGGCCGCTTTACATGCTGTGATATTGTTACTGATATCGCTAGCGTGTGTACCCGCCCCCATCGGTTGTGCAACACGGGCAAATCACTGCCCTTGGCGCACAACATCGCTTGGACCCGTCACACTACTTACCTGCCTTGCGACGTCGCTGTGACCGGCAAAGCATCTCCTTTCTAAGGGGACGGTTCGTTCGGTGTCACAGCGACATCACTAAGCGGGCGCGGGGACTATTGCGCTCGGCGTCGCAGCATCGGCTTGCGATGTCGTAGTGTGCAAAGTAACCCTAATACTCTGACAACATTGTCCGCAGCAGCAACTTGGGAGTCAGAAATGCATCCAGGTATCTTCCCCTTGCAGTTCCCATTCCATTTGAGCGCTGTTTCCATCCCTTTCAGCGATTTTACTACCCCCCAGCCCACCTGAGGGATTCTTCCAGGAAAATGTTTGAGTTTCCCATTGACTTTCATTATACTTGTTACTCGTATCAAGCCCATTTGAGCGTCTGACTTGCTTGCTCATCACTTGTCATAGCCTAAAGCTTAAGGTGGTGTCACACATAGCGACGCAGCAGCGATCACAATCAGCGATCTGACCTTAGCAGGATCGCTGCTGCGTCGTTACATGGTCGCAGGTGAGCTGTCAAACAGGCAGATCTCACCAGCGACCAGTGACCAGCCCCCAGCCAGCAGCGACGCGTGGAAGCGTAACTAAGGTAAATATCGGGTAATAAAGGAAACCTCTTCTCTTGGTTAACCGATATTTACCTTAGTTACTAGCGTCCGCCGCTCTCACGCTGCCAGTGCCGGCTCTCTGTTCCCTGCACTCCTAGCCAGAGTGCACATCGGGTTAATTACCCGATGTGTACTCCAGCTACATATGCAGGGAGCAGGGAGCCAGCACTGGCAGCATGAGAGCGGCGGACGCTAGTAACTAAGGTAAATATCGGGTAACCAAGACAAGTGCTTCTTGGTTACCCGATGTTTACCCTGGTTACAGCTTACCGCAGGCTGCCAGACGCCGGCTCCGTGCTCCCTGCTCGCTTCAGTTCGTCGCTCTCTCGCTGTCACACACAGCGATGTGTGCTTCACAGCGGGAGAGCAACGTCCAAAAAATGAAGCAGGACATTCAGCAACGACCGGCGACCTCACAGCAGGGGCCAGGTCGTTGCTGGATGTCACACACAGCGACAGCAACGGGACGTCGCTGCTACGTCACAGAAAATGGTGTCTTAGCAGCGACGTCGTTGTCGTCGTCGCTATGTGTGACACCACCTTTAGATACACAGATCCAGCATTGGAACACTTTCATCAAAGGTTTTTGCAATGTAACCTGAGGACAACATGATGTAGAGGTTAAATACATTCAAGGATGTGTCACTTATCAGGATGTGTGCTGTTGTTTCATTCAAAGAAGGTTTTATCATCAGGAGATTATCACTGTCTCGACTACAGGGTTTGTGAGCAGTTGTCTGACCCCTCCTCTGATAAGCAGCTCACTATCTATACACAATATACACACAAAGCTGTGGTGTATGTAGGGTTAGCATTGTGAACTTTGCTACATTCTAAATCTAAGGTTATATGCACACGTTGCGTTTTGTTCACATTTTTCCTTGCAGATTTTAATCAATAATGCCAATCAATGAGAGCCAGGTCACGGCTGTAACATCAGCTGAAGACCTGGTGGCAATCATGTGGGTAGAGTGCCTGAACCCCCGCGATCGCCATGACTAATAAAAAGCACAAAAAAGCAGGAAAAAAACGCATGTGAAAAAACACGCAAACACAATAAAAAATGCACATTTTTTTCAGCTACTTTTTCCTGCCAAGACATGCTTTTTTACCGTATGTGCAGAAAAGAAGCGCACAAAAAAGTAACTTGTGCACATAACCTTAGAACTCTGTGTTACAACTGCTGAACACAGTAAACTAAGTGATCCATTGCTGGAATCAGGTTTTTTTGTACATTAAGCTGCCCTCAGATGAGGTAACAAAAACCTAGTGACCGATTCCCTTTAACATCAGAGAGTTTGCATAGACATGGCTAGAAGCACCAAACTGTATTGTATGGTCTGTCAAATCCTTGTTCAGTCAGTGTTATATGCCGGTGGCGGAATCACTACATAATAGAATTAATAAAAAGAAACCTGTCACCTGGTTTTCCCCATAGTACGTCACCACCTAATTCTACAATCCTGTATATACGGTATGTCCCAAAGCCAATCTGCATGATGTGAAAAGAGCTTTTATTATATTCATCTACTGGGCAGAGCGGTCCACTGGGCATCACTCGTCTTCATCTAGCGCCTCCTCTCTTCTTGCGATCAACGTACTCCTTCCCTGCTTCATGTGGATGACTCATCCTACGTCATCCACACATCTTCCATTGCATTACTGTGCACGCACACTTCTCAAAGTATTGTAGTGCGCATGTGTGGGCTCTCTTTGACCTTTCCCTGAGAATGCATGTTGCAGTACTTTTTTGGGGGGGGGAGGGGGACCTTTTTGCTGCCAGATTTCTTTTAACTATTGCAGTGCAAAGTATTGAGGGATGTGTGGCAGTCAAAGGGTGAAGATATGCAAATATGTATATAATTTTCATGGATACATTCCCTACATGGCGTGTATGTAACTCACATTTTATCATGTTGAATGGCTCGAGTGTATCTATGTATCATCCACCTGGATTGTTAGAAATCTGCGCAAATGATGAGTCAAGTGTGCAATTAATGGTGTAAATCTTCATCACAGAAAATATGTCCTATTTGCTTACTGGAAATCAAAGGTTGGCATTCATGATGATATTGAAAACTTTGTTTCCATATGTGAAACAATGTATAAAATGTAATTAAAATTGTACAGGGCAGGGCAGAGAGAAGTACACCTGTGCAACAGCGCGATGGAGGTGACAGGTTCTCTTTAAGTAACCATTGAAAAGTTACATTAACGATTACATTTAACAATCTTGCTGTGTTATAGAACCACTGATCGGTGGTTGTTTAAAAGCCTGTTTACATAGACAGACCACACATCAGATGTGCACTGAACGATCAATAAAAGATTGTTCAGTGCACATAGGATGCCATTGTTTACATAGGACCATGTGCTACTGAAAACGATTATCTGTTGGGAAACCCAAAAATCATTTCACCCGATAATGAGCATTTTGCTTATTTGTCACGTGATTGACACCCTGTTTAGAATAAATGGTTAGAAACACTAGTTCACGATAATTATGCAGCGCATAAACCAACAAAACAGTGGGTTAAATGAAAGTTAGGAGAAAAAGAGCAGTTGAAAATTCACAAATTAATGTAAAATGTGAATATATATGTATAATGAGATAAAAAAATTAATGCAGCTCCACGTTGAAATCTAAATATTGGTCTCTTCACAACGATCAACTTTTCTTTTTCTGTAAGTTTTCATTATCTTATTGAAAACTTATGTTCAAACAGGTTTCTTGATTTTGTTTTTTAAGTTTTCAAGTTTTTAATGTAATACAACAATAATAATTCAACAATACAAGACAAGCTTGTCTTTAGATTTAATTGACCACAATAACGCTTGGTTATCTTTTACAGCCTTATAACATACGCAGATAGTATAAGGGAATCTGGTCTTGAAGTTAGCTGATTGAACAAGGAGCTCACTAGTACAGTATATGGAAAAATGCGTTATACATAGATAAAAACACATTTTATCGGACATGCATTGAAAAAGGACAGACAGCGTATACACACAAGTGCAGGTGCATAGAAAGTGCAAATACATAAAATGTACAAAATGTACACTGCAATAAAATGTACACCACAAAGAATGTACACTACAAAAAAAGTGTAAACCGCCAAAATTTACACCAAAGAAAACAGAGGGTATATCAAGGACAGTAGTCCTGTTTTGGACAATAATGAAGGGAGGAGCACAAGGTAACCCTAATATAGTACTGCCTTATTGCAGAGGTTGGCACCCTAAAGGCAATGGAAGTTATGGCGCCCCCACTCAACATCAACTCTCCCTTGCTGTCCCTGAGGCACCTATAATGATACACCCAGTCAAGTTAACGAGTTGCAAGTATAAAATTTTCAAGTATAAAAATAATTGAACAAACAACAATAAGCATATGAAACACATGTAAAGACGCACTTTAATAGGATTCAAAAACATCAGTTTATACCAACCAAATGATGCTTGAGATGGGGGAGGATTGAGAGCTGTAGTGGGTCCAGGGTTAGGTGAGGGGTGTCAAGCTTGGGGCGTGCAGAGGAGCGGGATCCTCGGGACTGATGAGGAGAGGGCGAACTCTGCCAACAAAAAGACATTCTGACTCTTTTTGTATTCAGCCCTCCACTGTGTGCTTTTCATGGCATTCCATATTTGTGGTGTGCATATTTGTGCAGACATGTGCAAAAGGGTGTACATAGTTTAAAGTAAGTATACATAGTTTAAAGTAAGTATGTGAAGGTATTGCCATTCAACGGAGCCAAAAGCTTTATAGATATCTATGGATAAAACAAAGCCTTGGGAGGGGTCGCATGCAGCTGCAATACTCAAGACTCCCATACACATTAGACCAATGTCGACTGAACCCACCAATACCAACAAGTCCAGACAACGGTCCAATATTTTTGGAAGCGCTGGCTGATGGTTGGAAGTGATGTCAATCGCCCATATCTGACTCTGGACCATAAGCCGCCAGCTGACATGTCAGTCGCCACCTTTCTCATAGACAATACAGTAGCGCTCTGCCCAACGAGCACTCCTGTGTATGGAAGTGTCGGCTGAGATGGCTGTTGGCCAGACGATCTGCTAAAGCATCATTTCACCGACAGCCATCTAATTTGTATGGTCAGCCTTACTTGTAAACTGGATAATTAAATCCATTGCTTTACCATGGATAACACCAGTCTGATCCTGATAAATCAAACATATCACCACAAGATAATATCTTGGCCAGTATTTTAATGTTCATGTTGAGTAAGAATATAGAGCAACTAGAAGGTGGCCCGATTCTAACGCATGGGGTATTCTAGAATTTATTGTGTATTGTGTAGTTAATATATGATTTTTGTTTTATATATATAGATATATATATATATATATACTAGAAGGTGGCCTGATTCTACGCATCGGGTATTCTAGAATTTACGTATTGTGTAGTTAATGTATGATTTTTGTTTTATATATATAGATATATATATATATACTAGAAGGTGGCCTGATTCTACGCATCGGGTATTCTAGAATTTACGTATTGTGTAGTTAATGTATGATTTTTGTTTTATATATATAGATATATATATACATACTAGAAGGTGGCCTGATTCTACGCATCGGGTATTCTAGAATTTACGTATTGTGTAGTTAATGTATGATTTTTGTTTTATATATATAGATATATATATATATACTAGAAGGTGGCCTGATTCTACGCATCGGGTATTCTAGAATTTACGTATTGTGTAGTTAATGTATGATTTTTGTTTTATATATATAGATATATATATATACATACTAGAAGGTGGCCTGATTCTACGCATCGGGTATTCTAGAATTTACGTATTGTGTAGTTAATGTATGATTTTTGTTTTATATATATAGATATATATATATATACTAGAAGGTGGCCTGATTCTACGCATCGGGTATTCTAGAATTTACGTATTGTGTAGTTAATGTATGATTTTTGTTTTATATATATAGATATATATATATACATACTAGAAGGTGGCCTGATTCTACGCATCGGGTATTCTAGAATTTACGTATTGTGTAGTTAATGTATGATTTTTGTTTATATATATATATATATATATATATATATATATATATATATATATATATATATATATATATATGTTGTTGTCTGTAGTTACCGTACCAAGTGTTTGTGTAGGGCGCTGTACATGTTCTGGGTGTTGTCTGGGTGTGGCGGGGGGGAGAGCGGTGTTGTATGTGTGTTGCGTTGTTTGTGGAGCGCTGTGTGTCTGTAGCGTTGTGTGTGTTGCGCGGTTTGTGTGGGTGTGGTGTGTTTTGGGGGGAGGTATGTTTTGTGCAATGTGTGTGTGTTGTGTGGTATGTGCGTATATTTATGTATGCCGCGGTGTTTGTGTGTTGGGTGTTGTGTGTGTGCAGCGTTGTCTGTGTGTGTGGGTGTCTGTGTAGGGCGGTGTTTGTGGTTCCCAGTGTATGTGTGGTGTGTTGTGTGTGTGTGTGTGTGTTGGGGGGAGGTGTGCACCTCCCATCGTGCTCTATCCCCCATGCTGCGCACCCCCCATCGTGCTCCATCCGCCATGCTGCGCACTCCCAAACGTGCTCCATCCGCCATGCTGCGCACTCCCAAACGTGCTCCATCCGCCATGCTGCGCACTCCCAAACGTGCTCCATCCGCCATGCTGCGCACTCCCAAACGTGCTCCATCCGCCATGCTGCGCACTCCCAAACGTGCTCCATCCGCCATGCTGCGCACTCCCAAACGTGCTCCATCCGCCATGCTGCGCACTCCCAAACGTGCTCCATCCGCCATGCTGCGCACTCCCAAACGTGCTCCATCCCCCATGCTGCGCACTCCCAAACGTGCTCCATCCCCCATGCTGAGCACTCCCCATCGTGCTCCATCCCCCATGCTGCGCACCCCCCATCGTGCTCCATCCCCCATGCTGCACCAGCATCAGCCTCTCTGCCCCCAGCATCAGCCTCTCTCCTCCCAGCATCAGCCTCTCTCCCCAGCATCAGCCTCTCTGTCCCCAGCATCAGCCTCTCTCCTCCCAGCCTCAGCCTCCCCCAGCATCAGCCTCTCTTCTCTCAGCCTCCCCCCTCCCAGCCTCCCTCCTCCCAGCCTCCCCCAGCATCAGCCTCCCCCTCCCAGCCTCCCCCAGCATCAGCCTCTCGCCTCCCAGCATCAGCCTCTCTCCTCCCAGCCTCCCCCAGCATCAGCCTCTCTCCTCCCAGCCTCCTCCAGCATCAGCCTCTCTCCTCCCAGCCTCCTCCAGCATCAGCCTCTCTCCTCCCAGCCTCCTCCAGCATCAGCCTCTCTCCTCCCAGCCTCCTCCAGCATCAGCCTCTCTCCTCCCAGCCTCCCCCAGCATCAGCCTCCACCTCCTAGCCTTCCCCAGGATCAGCCTCTCTACTCCCAGCCTCCCTCCTCCCAGCCTCTCCCAGCATCAGCCTCCCCCTCCCAGCCTCCCTCCTCCCAGCCTCCCCCAGCATCAGCCTCCCCCTCCCAGCATCAGCCTCCCCCTCCCAGCCTCCCCCAGCATCAGCCTCCCCCTCCCAGCCTCCCCCAGCATCAGCCTCCCCCTCCCAGCCTCCCCCAGCATCAGCCTCCCCCTCCCAGCCTCCCCCAGCATCAGCCTCCCCCTCCCAGCCTCCCCCAGCATCAGCCTCCCCCTCCCAGCCTCCCCCAGCATCAGCCTCCCCCTCCCAGCCTCCCCCAGCATCAGCCTCCCCCTCCCAGCCTCCCCCAGCATCAGCCTCCCCCTCCCAGCCTCCCCCAGCATCAGCCTCCCCCTCCCAGCCTCCCCCAGCATCAGCCTTTCTCCTCCCAGCCTCCCCCAGCCTCAGCCTCTCTCCTCTCAGCCTCCCCCAGCCTCAGCCTCTCTCCTCTCAGCCTCCCCCAGCATCAGCCTACACCCTCCCAGCCTCCCCCAGCATCAGCCTACCCCAGCATCAGCCTACACCCTCCCAGCCTCCCCCAGCATCAGCCTCCCCCTCCCAGCCTTCCCCAGGATCAGCCTCTCTCCTCCCAGCCTCCCCCAGCACGCCGTGCTCCTCTGCCGACACTCACAGATCCGATCGCATACACTCACACACACTCACACATCAGAACACACTCACACTGACGATATCGCACATACGCGCTCACACTCACAACATCCGGAGATACCACATGCTTCTGGCCATGTGATCCTCCGGCAGGTCCTGGAAGGTCACTCCACAGTATCGCCGCCGAGAAGCAAGCGATATCCCAGGATGTTGTAAGTGTGTGGATGCGATGTGATGTGTGTGTGTGAGAGTGAGTGTGATCTGATGTGTGTGTGTGTGTTGTTATGTGTGTGCGTGTGTATGTTCCGCTGCTGCAGGACCTTGATGCGCTGGTAACTATGCTACCATGGTTACCAGCGTGTTACGAGGGGGACCCGGGGAAGCGTGCCAAGATGGGAAATGGACAGCTTCCGCCGGTCAAGGTCCACTGTGCGGTGTAAGGGACCGCTGCTATGGTCAGGAAAGAGTGAGCGGGTTGCTACTAGTGATCGTCTGGAACGTCACAGACGATCTATGTACACCGGTCCGCCCTAACCCGTGAGGGTTGTATGGCTCGGGGCTTCTCGTACGGTGTACCTGTTGCACGGGGACGCACAGAGGTGCCTACGCACGTGTGCCAGCGGGAGTCACAGGATATGGCACGAGGGTAGCACAGAGGTGCCCACGCACGTGTGCCAGCGGGAGTCACAGGATATGGCACGAGGGTAGCACAGAGGTGCCCACGCACGTGTGCTTTCAATAACCAGGTGAGTCCGGTGGAGACTCGAGGAGCTCACCTGGGACAGGAACACGGCCTGTTGAAGGAGATACTGCCGGAGCAGCAAGGCAGGAACACGGCCTGCAAACCAGGTGCTGCCTGAGCAGCAAGGGCAAAGCCCACGAAAGACAATGACGTCTGTACAGTGGCGTGGCAGCACGCTGCCAGACATCCAAACATAGAAGGACGGTCGCACACCGCCATGATGGCAGGGGGAGCTTTTAAGGAGGTGTAGCTCCACCCAAGGGCGGGCGCGAGACGGGCGTGACTCAATCAGGGTTCATGACGTCCTGGCCCAGCCAGTCAGGATTCAGCACATCACCAGCCTCGTCATGGGGCCGTGTGATATCAGTGAGCGAATCAGAAGACGTCACGTGGAGCACATGCTCATCCTCCTGCCTCTGGGTCATAAAGGCGGGATCCCCGGTTTCACAATGTGCAGAGACATGGGAAGTCTTGCTGCTTCCCTGAGCATCTATTCTTTGCACACTGCGCAACTTCTCAGAGCCTCCATGATGCTGAGCAGGAGAGCTCGTGGCAGGCAAGGGATGGGAGACCGCTCCATTCCCTGCAAGGGGAGAACCACTAGGTGTCACCCTTCTGCTGTGTCTCTGAGAAGGCAACTCCTGCAGACTGCACAGTCTCCCAGACCTTTGGTGCTGCTGAGCAGTAGGGCTCGTGGCCGACAAGGAATGGGGGACCACCTCATTCCTTGCAACAAGAGAGCCACGACGTGTAACACCAGCGTATCCCGTCCCCGCTCGCACGAGAGCCCACATCAGCATACGGCGGCAACCCCAGCAATGCGAGGGTATGTGTCGGCTGGGTTGGTGGCGTACGCTGATGTGGGCTCCCGGGGGTACAGTACTCACCTGGGAGTTGTGGCTCCGTGTCGGTTCGGGGAATGCATGCGGGGAGCGGGGCCAGAGCGAGCGTGCATTGCGTGAGGGGGGCGGGGTGTGGCCGAGTTGCCAATGCGTGCAGGGTGCCGGGGCGAGAGGCCAATCCGTGGGGGGGGCGGAGCCTGGGCGAGCGGCCAGCCAATCCGTGTGGGGGCAGAGCTTGGGTGAGCGGCCAATCCGTGCGGGGCCATGGCGAGCCCAGCGGCCAATCAGCTTTGTGTCACCGTAAGGACACAATTTTGGAGCAAGACAGACAGAATAAGGCAATTATATATATAGATATATATAGATGTTGTTGTGTGTAGTTGCCAAGTGTTTGTGTAGGGCGCTGTAAATGTTCTGGGTGTTGTCTGGATGTGGGGGTGTGTGAGAGCGGTGTTGTTTGTGTGTTGCGTTGTTTCTGGAGCGCTGTGTGTCTGCAGCATTGTGTGTGTTGCGCTGTTTGTGTGGGTGTGGGGTGCGTGTGTGTGTTTTTCGGGGAGGTATGTTTTGTGCAGTGTGTGTGTGTTGTGCGGTGTGTACATATATTTGTGTGTGCCGTGGTGTTTGTGTGTTGGGTGTTGTGTGTTTGCAGCATTGCCTGGGTGTGTGGGTGTCTGTGTAGGGCGGTGTTTGTGGTTACCAGTGTGTGTGTGGTGTGTGTGTGATTTGGGGGGAGGTGTGAAGCCCCATCGTGCTCCATCCCCCATGCTGCGCTCTCCCCATCGTGCTCCATCCCCCATAATGTGCACCCCCCATCGTGCTCCATCCCCCATGCTGCGCACCCCCATCGTGCTCCATTCCCCATGCTGCGCACCCCCATCATGCTCCATCCTCCATGCTGTGCACCCCCATCATGCTCCATCCCCCATGCTGCACATCCCCATCGTGCTCCATCCCCCATACTGTGCACCCCCCATTGTGCTCCATCCCCCATGCTGTGCACTCCCCATCGTGCTTCATCCCCCATGCTGCGCATCCCCATCGTGCTCCATCCCCCATGCTGCGCACCCCCATCGGGCTCCATCCTCCATGCTGCGCCCCCCATCATACTCCATCCCCCATGCTGCAACCCCCATCGTGCTTCATCCCCCCATGCTGCGCACCCCCTATCGTGCTTCATCCCCCATGCTGCGCACCCCCTATCGTGCTTCATCCCCCCATGCTGCGCACCCCCCATCGTGCTTCATCCCCCCATGCTGCGCACCCCCCATCATGCTCCATCCCCCATGCTGCGCACCCCTCAGAGAGGAGCATAATAGGAGGAGTACTCCTGGGGAGAGAGGAGTATAATAGGAGAAGTAGTCCTGGGGGGAGAGGAGTATAATAGGAGGAGTATTCCTGGTGGGAGAGGAGTATAATAGGAGGAGTAGTCCTGGGGAGAGAGAAGTATAATAGGAGGAGTTGTCCTGGAGGTGAGGAGTATAATAGGAGGAGGAGTCCTGGAGGTGAGGAGTATAATAGGAGGAGGAGTCCTGGGGAAAGAGGAGTATAATAGGAAGAGTAGTCCTGGGGGGAGAGGAATATAATAGGAGGAGTAGTCCTGGGGTGGGGGGAGAGGAGTATAATAGGAGGAGTAGTCCTGGGGTGAGAGGAGTATAATAGGAGGAGTAGTCCTGGGGGGAGAGGAGTATAATAGGAGGAGGAGTCCTGGGGGGAGAGGAGTCTAATAGGAGGAGTAATCCTGGGGGGAGAGGAGTCTAATAGGAGGAGTAGTCCTGGGGAAAGAGGAGTATAATAGGAGGAGTAGTCCTGGGGGGAAAGGAGTATAATAGGAGTAGTAGTCCTGGGGAGAGAGGAGTATAATAGGAGTAGTAGTTCTGGGGAGAGAGGAGTATAATAGGAGTAGTAGTCCTGGGGGATGAGGAGTATAATGGAGTATAATAGGAGTAGTAGTCCTGGGGAGAGAGGAGTATATTAGGAGGAGTAGTCCTACGGGGGGAGTATAATAGGAGGAGTAGTCCAGGGGGGAGAGGAGTCTAATAGGAGGAGTAGTCCTGGGGGGAGAGGAGTATAATAGAAGGAGTAGTCCTGGGGGATGAGGAGTATAATAGGAGTAGTAGTCCTGGGGAGAGAGGAGTATAATAGGAGTAGTAGTTCTGGGGAGAGAGGAGTATAATAGGAAGAGTAGTCCTGGGGGGTGAGGAGGATAATAGGAGGAGTAGTCCTGGGGGAGAGGAGTAAATAGGATGAGTAGTCCTGGGGGGAGAGGAGTATAATAGGAGGAGTAGTCTTGGGGGCAGAGGAGTATAATAGGAGTAGTAGTCCTGGGGAGAGAGGAGTATAATAGGAGTAGTAGTCCTGGGGAGAGGAGTATAATAGGAGGAGTAGTCCTGGGGGGTGAGGAATATAATAGGAGGAGTAGTCCTGGGGGAGAGGAGTATAATAGGATGAGTAGTCCTGGGGGGAGAGGAGTATAATAGGAGGAGTAGTCCTGGGGGGAGAGGAGTATAATAGGAGGAGTAGTCCTAGGGGAGATGAGCATAATAGGAGGAGTAGTCCTGGGGGGAGAGGAGTAGAATAGGAGGAGTAGTCCTGGGGGGTGAGGAGTATAATAGGAGGAGTAGTCCTGGGGGGAGAGGAATATAATAGAAGGAGTAGTCCTGGGGGGAGAGGAGTATAATAGGAGGAGTAGTCCTGGGGGGGAGAGGCGTCTATTAAGAGGAGTAGTCCTGAGGGGAGAGGAGGATAATAGGAGGAGTAGTCCTGGGGGGGAGGAGTCTAATAGGAGGAGTAGTCCTGGGGGAGGTGTCTAATACGTGGCGTAGTCCTGGGGGGGAGGTGTCTAATAGGTGGAGTAGTCCTGGGGGGAGGTGTCTAATAGGTGGAGTAGTCCTGGGGGGAGGTGCATAGGTGCCCAATGTGTGCCGGGGGCGGGGCCGAGCAGCCAACGTGTCCTGGGGGTGGGGCCGAGTGGGCAACGTGTGCTGCGGGCGGGGCCAAGCAGGCAACTTGTGCCAGGGGCGGGGCTGAGCGGCCAACGTGTGCCAGTGCTGGGCCGAGCGGCCAACGTGTGCCGGGGCGAGGCCGAGCGGCCGTGTGACGGGGCAGGGCTGGGCCGAGCGTCCAACATGTGTGGGGGCGGGGCCGAGCGGCCAATGCGTGCGGCGGGTGGGGCCGAGCGGCCAATGCGTGCGGGGGGTGGGGCCGGGCAGAGCCGAGCGGCCAATGCGTGCGGGGGGTGGGGCCGGGCCGAGCCAAGCGGCCAATGCGACGGTTGTCACTGTAATAACGTCATTTTGGAGGAAGACAGACAGACAGAATAAGGCAATTATATATGTAGACTAGAAGGTGGCCCGATTCTAACGCATCGGGTATTCCAGAATTTACGTATTGTGTAGTTAATGTATGATTTTTGTTATATATATATATACAGTATATATATATATATATATATATATATATATATATATAGATGTTGTTGTGTGTAGTTACCAAGTGTTTGTGTAGGGCGCTGTAAATGTTCTGGGTGTTGTCTGGGTGGGGGTGTGTGAGAGCGGTGTTGTATGTGTGTTGCGTTGTGTGTGTTGCGTTGTTTGTGGAGCACTGTGTGTCTGCAGCGTTCTGTGTGTGTGGTGCTGTGTGTGTTGCGCGGTTTGTGTGGGTGTGGAGTGCGTGGGTGTGTTTTGGGGGAGGTATGTTTTGTGCAGTTTGTGTGTTGCACGGTATGTGCCGCCGCGTATATTTATGTATGCCACGGTGTTTGTGTGTTGGGTGTTGTGCGGCGTTGTCTGTGTGTGTTTGGGTGTCTGTGTAGGGCGGTGTTTGTGGTTCCCAGTGTGTGTGTGTGGTGTGTTGTGCGGTGCGCGTGTGGCGGTGTGTGTGTTTTGGGGGGAGGTGTGCATCTGGGGATAGGGGGTCCTTTCCTGGTTTCAAATGCACTCAGAAGAGCCTGGCTCATGGAGTCAGTCAGCCAGCCTTTCAAAAACTGTGTCATGCAGTTCTAATCGCTGAGGATTAAAGAGGACAAATTTTCATGTTGAACTGCTGCAGGCTTTGAAGATGCAAAGCAAACTTATGTTTTATTTTTATGTTGCCACTCTGTTGTGGAGATATTAACAATAGGGATGATCGAATACCTCAAATACTCGGCTTCACGAATATTTTCTGAATAGGTCGCCGATATGCGAATATTCGATGCGCAATGTAAGTCTATGGGAAGTCCGAATAGTTCAGAATAGTTGTTATTCGGGTTTCTCATAGACTTACATTGCGCATCGAATATTCACGAATAGTCGCAACCTATTCGGAAAATATTTGCGAAGCTGAATATTTGAGGAATTCGATCATCCCTATTGTTAATATCTCCACAACAGAGAGGCAACATAAAAATTTGATCATCCCTAATTAAAAATAAAAGTACTTGGCAGCTAATGAGTTAATGAGTTAACTTTTTTTTTTATACCTCTTAGTGTGTTTTCGACAGTAAAGTTGAGCGCGGTTCGTGGTTCGAAGTTCGGCAGTTCGCGGTTCGAGTGCTGTTCTAGATCGAACTAGAACTCGAGCTTTTTGCTAAAAGTTCGGCAGTTCGAATTGCGTTCGAGAACGGTTCGATCAGCAAAAGCAGGGCTTTTTACAGCTACAGTGTGCAGGAAGCCATCACTGGCAGCCTACGGTAAGCTGGTAACCAAGATAAATATCGGGTATCCAAGCAAAGTGCTTTGGTTAGTAACCTGATATTTACCCTGGTTACGTGTGCAGGGAGCCGACACTTCCCCGCTCGGCTCCGCCCCCTCCGGCACTCAGCATGTACACACACACACTCACCTGTCCCCAGCCATGCAGTCCCCGGCACTGACGTCTTCAGCACCACATGGCCCCGCTAGGCTCCACCCACTTCGCACTCCACCGCCCGCACACATGGCCCCGCTAGGCTCCACCCACTTCGCACTCCGCCACCCGCATGCATGGCCCCGCTTGGCTCCACCCACCTCGCATGCCGCACACATTACCCCGCTCGGCTTACCTGCGGTGATTAAGTCCTGCCCTCCTGACCTCAGCGCTGTCACTGTCCTCCATGGCCGCCGCTTCACATCTCCTCCTCTCGCTGCGGAGCCAAACGGATGCACCTGTGAAAAAAAACGGACCGTTTTTTGCGGACCGCAAAAATGGATCAGTCGTGTGAATGTAGCCTTATTCTAATCTGCCGTTTATAAACAGCAGGCAGAAATAAGTGAATAGCGCCCCCCAGCGTCAGAAAATCTCCGGGGTTTCAGGGGTAGCTGAGAACCTGGAGATCATGATTCAGGCCGGTTTTTCCGATCCCCGCTCACGTGATCACCGGTATACACCGTATACCAATGATCACATTACAGTAAATGACAACGCCGGTAAAAAATTATTTATCTCCCATTTGGCATGAACAAACATGTCAGATGGGAGATAAATCTCCTCCCCCGTCCCCTCTGGTCCCCCAGTGTCGTCAAAGTGACCCCCCGACCCCCTCCCGGAAATCTAAGATGGCCGCGCGCACAGCAGCGCGCCGGCCGCATTCACCCTACTCCTCTGATTTCTGTTGCATGTGGCATGACACAAGTGACAGAAAACTCCTCCCCAGGTCCTGCCAGGTCACCCCCTATAACCCTACCGGTGTTCCCCGGTGTCCCACGGTAACTGTGCAGCGTTGATCCCCCGCGGCCCCCTCCTTCACAATAGACGCTGCCGCATGCACAGAGCGGCTGTCAGCTCAGCTTCCTGTGTTCAGACACAGTGAGTGGTTTTAACCATGCATCTGTAAGCTACTGCAATGCCCTGCTCATGAGGTAAGGAACATAGTTGATCAGGAGAGCTATACTATATTTCCAATGGAGGTATTTGATTTTATAGTTGCCCTGCTGAACTACTACCAAACATGAGAGTCCGTTATACGCCACAAAAAAAATGTCTAAATAGTGAGCTATGTTGTTTAGTATTCATTCAGCTGGATAACTGGACTTAAAGGGGTATTCCATCTCCAAGATCCTATCCCCAATATATAGTAGGTGGAATAGCAATAATATCAGCAAATACCAATATTTGGAAATGTAGAATAGTTCTTCTGATTAGGCATGCCCTTACCTCATGAGCAGGGCATTGCAGCTTTGGTAGCCACAGTTACGAAATGGACTCTGCTGCTGTGGACCCGGGGAGAATGGGTGCAGATTCATTGCACCCACACTCCTCACATGGAGGGTCTGCACTCCTAGAAAATGGGGGATACGTTCCCTGAGCATGTCCCCCCATATTCTAGATGGTCCAGAGTCATCGTGGGACCCCCTTATTTCTTTTCCTTACAATAAATTGGTGAAAGAGGGAATGTTTTGGGGAGTGTTTTTTCAAATAATTTTTTTTTTGTCTATTTTTTTTTGTTAGTACTGACAGTTTGTGATGTCGGGTATCTGATAGACGCCATGACATCACAAACTGCTGGGCTTGATGTCAGGTGACTTTACAGCTAGTATCAACCCCATTTATTACCCTGTTTGCCACTGCACCAGGGCACGGGATGAGCTGGGGTGAAGCGCCAGGATTGGCGCATCTAGTGGATGCGCCACTTCTGGGGCGCCTGCGGCCTGCTATTTTTAGGCTGTGAAAGGCCAATAACTATGGACCTTCCCACCCTGAGAATACCAGACCACAGGTGTCCGCTTTACCTTGGCTGGTGATCCAATTTGGGGGGGACCCTACTTTTTTTTTTTTTACTAATATTTATAAAATAATTATAAAAAAAGAGCCTGGGGTGACCTCCACATTGGATCCCCAACCACGGTAAAGCTGCCAGCTGTGGTTTTCAGGCTACAGCCTTCTGCTTTAACCTAGCTGGCTATCAAAAATGGGGGGAGCCAACGTCATTTTTTATTTAACTATTTTTTTAAATAAAAAAAAATGAATGTGCTTTCCTGTATTTTGATTACCAGCCAAGGTAACGCCAGGCAGATGGGGGTGGCAACCCATAGCTGTCTGCTTTATCTGCGCTGAGAATAAAAAATACCGCGGAGCGATACGTCATTTTTTTAAAAGATTTATTTTTACAGCACTGTGATGTCAGGCAATGAAAATACAAAGAAGCCCTTTTTGTTTTTAGTTATTTAAATAAATAAATAAAAAAAATATATATGGGCTCCCACTGCATTTTTTGTATTGCTAGCTAAGGGTAATCCAAGCAGCTACTGGCTGCTAACCCCCACTGCTTGGTGTTACCTTCACTGGCAATGGAAAATCCAGGGAAGAATTTTTTATTTTTTTTTGCCAAAAAACTACAAAAAAAATGACGTGAGCTTCGCCATATTTTTATATGCTAGCCAGGTACAGCAGGCAGGTACGGGCTGCTCCCAACCCCCAGCTGCCTATTTGTACCTGGCTGGGAACTAAAAATATAGAGAAGCCCTTTTTTAATTATTTCATGAATTTCATGAAATAATTAAAAAAAACAACTGACGTAGGCTTCGCCTCATTTTTGTGTCCAGCCGGGTACAACTAGGCAGCTGGGGATTGGATCCGCAGCACAGGTTAGCCCGAGCTTTCTTGGCCCCTCTGCTGCGAATTGCAGTCCGCAGCCGCCCCATAAAATGGTGCTCTCATAGAAGCACCATCATCTGGCGCTGTATCCAACTCTTCTAGCTGCCCTGATGCCGGTGGCTCGCTGGGTAATAATGATTTCAGTTGATAATATACAGCTAGCCCTAATATACAGCTAGCTTATTACACAGCGAACCACCCGTCACCAGGGCAGCTGGAAAAGTTGGATACAGCGCCAGAAGATGGCGCTTCTATGAAAGCGCCATTTTCTGGGGCTGCTGCACACTGCAATTTGCAGCAGAGGGGCCCAGAAAGCTCAGGCCAACCAGTGCTACGGATTCCAATCCCCAGCTGCCTAGTTGTACCTGGCTGGACACAAAAATATGGCGAAGCCCACGTCATTTGTTTTCAAATTATTTCATGAAATTCATGAAATAATAAAAAAAGGGCTTCCCTATATTTTTGGTTCCCAGCCGGGTACAAGTAGGCAGCTGGGGGTTGGGGGCAGCTCGTAGCTGCCTGCTGTACCTGGCTAGCATACAAAAATATGGCGAAGCCCACATTTTTTTTAGGGGGCAAAAAACTCCTGCATACAGTCCTGGATGGAGTATGCTGAGCCTTGTAGTTCTGCAGCTGCTGTCTGTCTGTATGGAGTAGAGCAGACAGCAGCTGCAGAACGACAAGGCTCAGCATGCTCCATTCACTAGTGTATGCAGGAGAACAGACAGCAGCTGCAGAACTACAAGGCTCAGCATACTCCATTCAGGACTGTATGCAGGAGTTTTTTGCCCACCAAAAAAATTACATGGGCTTCGCCATATTTTTGTATGCTAGCTGGGTACAGCATGCACCTATGGGCTGCCCCCAACCCCCAGCTGCCTATTTGTACCCGGCTGGGAACCAAAAATATAGGGAAGCCCGTTTTTTTAAATTATTTGACTTATTTCATGAAATAATTAAAAAACAAATTACGTGGGCTTTGCCTCATTTTTGTGTCCAGCCAGGTACAACTAGGCAGCTGGGGATTGGAATCCGCAGCACAGGTTAGCCCAAGGTTTCTGGGCGCCTCTGCTGCGAATTGCAATCCGCAGCCGCCCCAGAAAATGGCGCTTTCATAGAAGCGCCATCATCTGGCGCTGTATCCAACTCTTACAGCAGCCCTAAAGCCGGGTAGCTTGCTGGGTAATCATGAGTTAATACTAACTTTGTTTTACTAGCTAGTATTAAGTCAGAGATTCTTAATGTCAGGCAAGTTTGACCCAGCCATTAAGAATCTCCAATAAAGGGTTAAAAAAAAGACACCACACAGAGAAAAAAATACTTTAATAGAAATAAATACACAGACACACTTAGAGACTCCATGTTTATTAATCCCTCTTATCGCTCCATGATCCATGCTCTTCTGTCTTTCTCCTTCAGCCCATGCGGCTCTGCTCCATCAGCAGCACTGCATGGGAGAAAGACGCTGCTGCTCCCCGTGCAGTCTTCACTCCGTGAGTGATCAGTGCTGCTGGCTGTTAGTGGTAACGTTACCGCTGACAGACGGTTACCATAGCAACGGTGCTCCGATCATGTGATTCCCGGTGCTGTTGTTAGCAGTGACGTCACCGCTAACAGGCGCGTTGCTATGGCAACGGTGATCTCCATTATTGACCGGCTGTGTCAGCCGGTCCCTAACGGAACGGCGAAGCAGAACGGGGAGTCGACCGTGTGCCAGAGCATGTCGCCGTTACACGGCGATACACACACGTGCACCGTGTACCGGAGAGATGCAATGACAGGACCTAGCATGACGTCAAAGCCATGTGACCAGTCTGTAGCCAATGAGATAATAGACACGTGACTGGTCACATGACTATTTTGACGTCACGATAGGACCTGTCATCAGTGCTAGTTCCCGGAGGACGCAGCGATCATCGGGAGGAATAGCGACAGGAGGCAGAGTGCAGGACGGATCGTGGGCACCGGTAAGTGTTATGGCAATGTTTATTAACTGTATGTGTACATTTATAATGTGTTTTTATGTGTTTGTGATTGCCTCCCATAGTTTCCTATGGGGTTCGAGTGGTTCGCCGAACCGAACTCGAACGCGACCTCCGTTCGGCGAACCAAGCTTGAGCCGAACCACGACCGGTTCGCTCATCTCTATTAGACAGTATTAACTTGGGG
This sequence comes from Anomaloglossus baeobatrachus, assembly GCF_048569485.1. Lineage (NCBI taxonomy): Eukaryota > Metazoa > Chordata > Amphibia > Anura > Aromobatidae > Anomaloglossus > Anomaloglossus baeobatrachus. The sequence continues at coordinate 479,557,389 of NC_134358.1, forward strand.
TGTGCAAATCTTCTTTTATAATGCTGACAAATCATAAGCAGCCCCCACCATAGCTTAGAGCAGGTTTTGTTCAGTGTGATATGTATAAAGTTAGACAGCCCAGATCTCCTGGCCTAAGCTCCTTCATTAGTGAGTGTGGGAGCAGGGGCAGGCCAGCTGAGTTTAGCTGTGCTGTACTGCCCCTCCTCCACAATACCTCTCTGAAAATAAGAGCTCAAAGTGTCAGTATCACACGTACATTTGTTCTCAATTTGTAAATTGTCTCTTCAGGGAGGAAGAAGACAAACTCTGGTGCCACCAATTGGATGTAGGAATCCTAGAAGTAAAAAGTGACCCTCCAATGAGTCTTGTCGTATGACTTATGCGGGCGTCACATGGTACGATATATCTGGCGATATGTCGTCAGCGTCATGTCGTTAGTGACGCACATCCGGCATCGTCAGGGATATCGTACCGTGTGACACCTATGAACGAGCAGAAATACTCACCTTCTCGTTCATCATTGACACGTTGTTTATTTTCATAATCTCTTTCCTCCTTCTGTGCTCCGGTTGTTCGTCGCTCCCGTGGCAGGACACATCGCTCCGTGTGACACCCCAGGAGCGACGAACACAGCTTACCTGTGTCCCGCCGGCAATGTGGAAGGAAGAAGGTGGGCTGGATGTTACGTCCCGCTCATTTCCACCCCTCTGCTTCTATTGACCGCCTGCTGTGTGACGTTGCTGTGACGCTAAACGTCCCTCCCCCTTCAGGAAGAGGATGTTCGCCGCTCACAGCGAGGTCGATCGGGAGGTAAGTACGTGTGATGGGGGGTTAACGACTTTGTGCGCCACGGGCACGATTTATCGTCCCGTGTGACGCCCGCATTAGAATTGATGCCAGATTCTCAATTTGTAATCATTTTGCATTGACATCAGAGCAGGATGTGACTCGCCCACCCCAGGGCTATGGGACACCCGGTGCCGGGCCGGACTAGTCCGGGGGTCGTCAGTGGTGGCGGGGCCCGACTCCGTGACCCTGGTGGGTGTCAATTAAATATGACTGGTGACTTGGGGGTGAATAAAGTTTATGGTTGTCGTGACGTCACCTGTGGTTTGCGGCTATTAAGCCGCCGCTGCTGTATGAGGCCTCCGGGGCTGGTGGAATGGCAGCTTGGATGGTCCTGCTCCCCACAGGTGGAGCGGTACCCCGGGGCAACAGTTGGTGCTTGTAAGTGTCAATGCAGTAATGGAAGTTCATGCAGATAAAATAACAGAGGCAACACCAGGGACTGCAGTTTCAAGATGTTTACTCACAGTTGGTTATTTGACACGGCAGCTGTCCGGTTGCCCACTGGTGTCTTGGAATCCCCTGTCAGGGACCTCCGCTGATCCCGGGTAGATCTGGGGGTAAATGCCAGTGCACCCCTCTATGTGTTCCTTTCTCAGCTGACTCCTCAAGCCTTGCCCTTGTTGGCTGAACCTGGCTCGGCCTCCACTGCAGCCTCCGGGCTGGGAGCTCGCCTGTCGGTTATTTGCCCCTTTTCTAGAGGTTCTGCAGTGGGCTGTGGTCCGGGGAGCATGCAGCTTCCCTGGACCTCGGTTTCTAACCTTTGGAGTTGACTTCTCCTCCTCCAGTGACTAGGGACCGTCCCCTGGATGCAGCTTGATCCCTCCACCGATGTTCCTGTGGAACAGGCCACCAGCTCAAAAGCTATCTGTGGCCCTGGAATCCTTTTGTTCCCTGCTTGGTGTCACCTGGACCCTCTGAGTCCCAGGGTCTTCACCAGGAAGCGTCACTTTCTTCTCTTTAGCTCCTGACTGACTAGAGCTTTCTTACTGCCTCTCCTTGTTCTCTGCCTCCCGCAGACCTCCTCCTCTTTCTCCCCTCTCTCTCCGACTGCTCAAACTTGACCTTCCTTTCCCTGTCTACTCTCTGGTTGCTCCTCCCACCTCCCCAGTTGCTAAGCTACCACCCAATCGGAAGGGGATGGGACTTACCGGCCCTCCCTGGCAAGCCAGCCACGAGGGTTGCTGCCACAGTCCCCTGTCCCTGTTTGTGCCTAGCAATGGGTGTAGTGCAGATTTACCTGGGAACTGGCATGTACCCCTTTCCTTACCCAGGATGGGACATCACACCTCTGGCTGGGGTGCAATGTCCCTGTAGCGACGGAAGCCTCAGGGGCGCCACAGATGTCATTACACCACACAGGAGTAGTCCGAAAGGGACTGGACTTGATAGAAGGGTAATGTGACACAGCTAAACTCAGCTGTACTGCCCCTCCACCCACACTGATCATGTAGAAGGTTGGACCAGGAGATCAGGGCTGTATCATTACATTTCATACACTGAAAAATCGGCTATAAGCGATTGTGGTGGCATGTCCTTATTTCTCCAGTGTGTTGCAGCCTGCTTATGATTGTTCAGCATCATACAGGAAGAGAAGTCTGATAACACTCGCTTGGACTTATAAAAGCTAACTCTTTAGATGCCAAATAATTTGATTGCTAATATTTCTGCAATAGACAGGTGAAATAAAAATTATATATTTTTCGGATTATAAGACACACTTTTCCTCCCCAAAAATTGGGAGGAAAATAAGGGGTGGGTTTTAAAATCTGAATGCACCTTACCGGGTGTAATAGGGCTAGCGCCAATATTAGTTATTATCGCCTCCAAGCCGGCTTGTTAATAATGTAATATGGGCTAACACCTGATATTAATTATCATTATCAGATTTGACTAACAATAATTAATATATGATTTAACATAAATACGCACTTAATGTTATCTATTCCTTTGCTATATAATATTATAAATACCCTTGGCGACTAAATGAGATGAAAACTGTGTACTAATAAACAATATTTATTAAACACACTCAAAAGGCTACAGTATATATATTGCTACTCAGTACCGCAACAAAAAGCACAATATACAATAACACAAAACCCACAATATTCTATAAATTCCCACCCACGTCACACATACAGGAATGTCCACCCGAATTCCTATCACTAACTATCCCTATGGGGATAAAGGGGTTAATACAGCAATACAATCTGGAGGGAAGGAAAGCAAATGTTAATGATACTTAGTCTCCAGGACCGGCATCAGCTGCTCCTGATGATGGGACAACTGCAGAATAGGTAGCAAGAGAGAGATATAGAGAGAGGGAAAGAAAGAGTGAGAGGTATATGTATCTAGGGAGAGAGAGATAGATTAGACCAGCAGGGATAGGATAGAAAGAAGAGTGTAATGCAGACAGAGATGTAATGCAGACAGAGGGTCCAACCGAGACTCAGAGAGAGAGCAGTCTTATAGTAGAGAGAAAAATGACTAGATCCCCGATATGTCCCTGCCCTATATTTAAACCTGACAGGCCCTGTGTAATAATTAAAGTCAGAATATCTGCATCTGTTTGAAGATGGTATCTGATGGTCACTATGAAGTGTCTGAAGCTTTGGTGCCTCTGTTAATTAAATCAGGCCACCTGCAGGCATCATCTCTTAAGGCCCCGTCACACTAAGCAACATCGCTAGCAACATCGCTGCTAATGAACAACTTTTGTGACGTTGCTAGCGATGTTGCTGTGTGTGAGCAACAACCCGGCCCCTGCTGTGAGGTCGTTGGTTGTTGCTGAATGTCCTGGGCCATTTTTTAGTTGTTGCTGTCCCGCTGTGAAGCACAGATCGCTGTGTGTGACAGCGAGACAGCAACAACTAAATGTGCAGGCAGCAGGAGCCGGCTTCTGCGGAGGCTGGTAACCACAGTAAACATCGGGTAACCAAGAAGCCCTGTCCTTGGTTACCCGATATTTACCTTTGTTACCAGCCTCCGCCGCTCTCACTGTCAGTGCCGGCTCCTGCTCTGTGCACATGTAGCTGCAGGACACATCGGGTTAATTAACCCGATGTGTGCTGTAACTAGGAGAGCAGGGAGCCAGCGCTCAGTGTGCGCTGCTCCCTGCTCTCTGCACGTGTAGCTGCGTGAGCTGGTAACCAAGGTAAATATCGGGTTGGTTACCCGATATTTACCTTAGTTACCAAGCGCAGCATCTTCCACGCGGCGCTGGGGGCTGGTCACTGGTTGCTGGTGAGCTCACCAGCAACTCGTGTAGCGACGCTCCAGCGATCCCTGCCAGGTCAGGTTGCTGGTGGGATCGCTGGAGCGTCGCAGTGTGACATCTCACCAGCAACCTCCTAGCAACTTACCAGCGATCCCTATCGTTGTTGGGATCGCTGGTAAGTTGTTTAGTGTGACTGGACCTTAAGCTGGTGTCACACATAACGACGACGACAACGACGTCGCTGCTACGTCACCATTTTCTGTGACGTTGCAGCGACGTCCCGTCGCTGTCGCTGTGTGTGACATCCAGCAACGACCTGGCCCCTGCTGTGAGGTCGCCGGTCGTTGCTGAATGTCCAGCTTCATTTTTTGGTCGTCACTCTCCCGCTGTGACACACACATCGCTGTGTGTGACAGCGAGAGAGCGACGAAATGAAGCGATCAGGAGCCGGCACTGGCAGCTGTGGTAAGCTGTAACCAGCGTAAACATCGGGTAACCAAGGGAAGACCTTTCCCTGGTTACCCGATGTTTACGCTGGTTACCAGCCTCCGCTCTTGCTGCCAGTGCCGGCTCCTGCACTGTGACATGTGGCTGCAGTATGCATCGGGTAATTAACCCGATGTATACTGTAGCAAGGAGAGCAAGGAGCCAGCGCTAAGCAGTGCGCGCGGCTCCCTGCTCTCTGCACTGTGACATGTAGCTGCAGCACACATCGGGTTAACTAACCCGATGTGTACTGTACCTAGGAGAGCAAGGAGCCAGCGCTAAGCGCGGCTCCCTGCTCTCTGCACATGTAGCACAGCGACGTTATGATCGCTGCTTCTGCTGTGTTTGACAGCTAAGCAGCGATCATAACAGCGACTTACAAGGTCGCTGTTACGTCACCGAAAATGGTGACGTAACAGCGACGTCGTTGTCGCTGTCGCTTAGTGTGACACCAGCTTTACAATACTTGAAAACCTGATCTTATTTGATGGGTACAGTTGTCCATACACAGAGGTGGATCTGCATATCTGATGGACAGTTGGCCATTCCTTTGATACACACTGGTTATCTAAGGTAGCAAACAAAAGAGGCTTGCATTTTAATTACTCAGGTGACAAAGGCAGACCTTAAAGGGGTGGTTCACCCATTTTTTTTATTTTCTGTCGAAGTTCTACTTACAATTCTAGGTATTTTCTCCATTGGCTTGTGTTTCCATTTCTGGCACTGAGCGGCGCTATGCTGCACGCTCAGTGCCTGTCACATGACCCCCTGGAGCTGTGGCCGCCGGCATCCTCTGACGTCCCGGCATTTCCGGGCTCTCAAACAAGACGGGTACGTCACAGGATGCCGGCGCCACTCAGATTGAGTGACAGGGCTGTGGGCGGTGACTACCGCACGTCACAGCTCAGCATCGAGGGGAGGATCCGGAGGACGTCAGTGTGGAGCCGGAAGCGTCCTGCAGATGGTGAGGCACGGGGCGCCAGTGTGCAGTACAGGGGGGGGTTTCTTCAGCTGAATCCCCTCCTGCACGTAAGTATGAGATCACACTGTCCACCCGCCCACTCTGCTGCGATGTCAGGAGAGCGGCCGGTGTCGGGCAGTGTGATCATCTGCTCCTCCCAGCAGCAAGACACTGACAGGCATGTCACCGCTGTGCTCTGCCATCTGTCCTGCTGCATGGGACCAACTGTCTGCACTCTGTCACCTGCACCACAAGTCACAGAGTGGAGACAGTTGGTGACAGAGCACCTCTGTCCCCCCTCTTCTTTCCCCACTCTCTTCTCTCCCCCCACTCTTCTCCCCCCCCTCTCTCTTCTCCCCCCCTCTCTCTTCTCCCCCCCTCTCTCTTCTCCCCCTCTCTCTCTTCTCCCCCCCTCTACCTCTTCTCCCCCCCCTCTCTCTTCTCCCCCCCCTCTCTCTTCTCCCCCCCTCTCTTCTGCCCCCCCTCTCTTCTCCCCCCCTCGCTCTCTTCTCCCCCCTCTCTCTCTTCTCCCCCCTCTCTCTCTCTCTTCCCCCCCTCTCTCTCTTCTCCCCCCCTCTCTCTTCTCCCCCCTCTCTCTTCTCCCCCCCTCTCTCTTCTCCCCCTCTCTCTTCTCCCCCCCTCTCTCTTCTCCCCCCCTCTCTCTTCTCCCCCTCTCTCTTCTCCCCCCCTCTCTCTCTTCTCCCCCCTCTCTCTCTTCTCCCCCCCTCTCTCTCTTCTCCCCCCTCTCCCTCTTCTCCCCCCTCTCTCTTCTCCCCCCTCTCTCTCTTCTCCCCCCCTCTCTCTTCTCCCCCCTCTCTCTCTTCTCCCCCCCGCTCGCTCTCTTCTCCCCCCAGCTCGCTCTCTTCTCCCCCCCCCGCTCGCTGTCTTCTCCCCCCCCCGCTCGCTGTCTTCTCCCCCCCCGCTCGCTCTCTTTTCCTCGCTCTCCCCTGGCATGGTCAGTACAGAAATCTCTCCATCGTGGAGGGGTGAGAGGGAGTAATAAACATGGAGTCCCTACTGTGTATGTGTATTTATTTCTAATAAAGTATTTTTCTCTGTGTGATGTCTTTTTTTTTTTTTAAAACCCTTTGTTGGAGATTCTTAATGGCCAGGTTAAACTTGGCCTGACATTAAGAATCTCGGGCTTTATACCAGCTGGTAAAACATAGCTGGTATTAACCCCTTATTACCCAGCGTGCCACCTGCCACCAGGGCCACTGGAAGAGTTGGATACAGCGCCTGAAGATGGCACTTCTATGAAAGCGCCATTTTCTGGGGCAGCTGTGGACTGCAATTCGCAGTGGGGGGCCCAGAAAGTTTGGGCACCCTGCACTGTGGATTCCAATCCCCAGCTGCCTAGTTGTACCTGGCTGGACTCAAAAATTTGGTGAAGCCCACATCATTTTTTTTTTTTTTTAATTATTTCATGAAATTCATGAAAAAAAGGGCTTCTGTATATTTTTGGTTCCCAGCCGGGTACAACTAGGGAGCTGGGGGTTGGGGGCAGCCCGTAGCTGCCTGCTGTACCTGGCTAGCATACAAAAATATGGCGAAGCCCACGTCATTTTCTTAAAAACGTTTTCAGGGAAAAACCTTTATAAAAAAAAAAAAAATGCTTCCCTGCATTTCTGTTGCCAGTGAAAGTAACACCAAGCAGTGGGGGCTAGCAGCCAGTAGCTGCTTTGGTTACCCTTAGCAATAGAAAATGCAGCGGGAGCCCACAAACAATGTGATTTTTTTGTTTTTTTATTTTTAATGAATTTTTTTTAAAAAAAAATCGGCATGGGCTTCGCCCATCGAGCACCAGAGCGTTTTACTGCTCAATTCATCCCAAGTAATCAGATGACTCCAGTGTCGGCCGATTACTTGTTCTGTGTCCCCCTGCATCCATCGCAGCGTGTACGGGCTGTGAGGTCAGCGGAGTGGAGACAGTGACATGCTCTGCTCTGACACATAGTGTGCTGCATGTCACTATCTTTCTCCACTCTGGTACTTGTTGTGCAGGTGACCGGATGCTACATGTCACTAACTGTCTCCACTATGGGACTTGTTGTGCAGGTGAGAGTGTATACAGTTGGTACTATGCAGCAGAAATCACAGAGTGGGACAGTTAGTGACATGTATCATCCGGTCACCTGCACAACAAGTCCCAGAGTGGAGACAGTGACATGCAGCACACTATGTGTCAGAGCAGAGCATGTCACCAACTTGCTCTGCTCTGTCACCTGCGGTGCTGCATGTCACGTTTTTGCCGCGATTTGGTGCCTTTTTTGCTGCGTTTTTGCTCACTGCGTTTTTAATCAGTGCACAATGCCATTAAAGATTGTTGATGAAAAAAAAAAAAAAAAGGTCTGATGTCATTTCCTTATTCAAAATGTTCATTGTATGCAGGAGAGCAGACAGCAGCTGCAGAACTACAAGGCTCAGCATCCTCCATTCACTAGTGTATGCAGGAGAGCAGACAGCAGCTGCAGAACTACAAGGCTCAGCATCCTCCATCCAGGACTGTATGCAGTTTTTTACCCAAAAAGAAAAAAAAAATGACATGGGCTTCGCCATATTTTTGTATGCTAGCTGGGTACAGCAGGCAGGTACGGGCTGCCCCCAACCCCCAGCTGCCTATTTGTACCCGGCTGGGAACCAAAAATATAGAGAAGCCCTTTTTTTTTAATTATTTCATGAATTTCATGAAATAATTTAAAAAAAAAATGACGTGAGCTTCGCCTAATTTTAGTGTCCAGCCGGGTACAACTAGGCAGCTGGGGATTGGAATCCACAGTGAAGGGTGCCCAAGCTTTCTGGGCACCCCCACTGCGAATTGCAGTCCACAGCCACCCCAGAAAATGGCGCTTTCATAGAAGCGCCATCTTCTGGAGCTGTATCCAACTCTTCCAGCTGCCCTGATGCCGGGTGGCTAGCTAGGTAATAATGGAGTTAGGGCTAGCTGTATATTATCAGCTAGCCCTAAGTCCGAAATTCATGGTGTCACGCCAATATTAGACATGGCCACCATGAATTTCTAGTAATGATAAAAAAAAAAACACAACACACAGAAATTTTTTTTTATTAGAAATAAAACACAACACAATTAGTGACTCCATCTTTATTGAAATAAACCCCCCTCCGCAGTAATCCTGGGTTAGGGTCCCGCGCCGTCCAATCAGGATCCAATATCATCTGATCGGTTTGCTGGAAGGCAAAGCGATCAGATGATGTGTCAGGTTAAACTACGTGAATCACATGACACAGCAGCTGATTGTATAAAAGCCGATTATACAATCAGCTGAAGCATCAGTGCAAAAAAAAAAATACTCACGTCTGTGCTGATTACCGGCAGCTCCTGCAGCTGAGTCTGATCCTGTCCGATCACTGCAGGAGCTGCCGGTAATCAGCTGATGAAGTCCCCTGACGGCAGGATCAGCTGATAGCCAGCCGAGCGCGAAGAAGCCGGCGACACCACGAGAATTGATCAGCTGATGCGTCAGGTGACTGCATCAGGTGATCCACCGCCAGGTCCTGCAAGCTTCGTACGTGCCCCGGGGAGACTGCACACAGCCAGAGCGGCGGGACCGGGACAGGGGCTGGAAGCAGGCATGGCACCCGGACCCTGCAGACAGGTGAGTATGACATACACACACACATACATACTGTATATATACACACACACACTGTATATACACACACACACACTGTATATACACACACACTGTATATACACACATACACTGTATATACACACATACACTGTATATACGCACACACTGTATATACACATACACTGTATATACGCGCACACACTGTATATACACACATACACTGTATATACACACATACACTGTATATACGCACACACTGTATATACACATACACTGTATATACGCGCACACACTTTCTTCCCCTGGCTGTGTAGAGCTGCTGCTGTCTCTGTATGATTGATCTCAGTGAGTGCATCCACAGGGAAGAGGCAGGGAGGAGGGTTTGGGTGGGAGCAGAGTGGGTGTATTAGACACAATGGGTGTGTTAGATAAGCCAGACATCGCCCTAGAGCCACAAAGAATTCTGGGACTTGTAGGAACTGAACACAGGAAGTCAGAGGAGAGATTAACCCCATCAGAGCTGGAGCCAGCAATGACTGTGTGCTGCTAGTGCACAATAAAAGGTAATTTTGCTGAAAAAACATAATAGATGTGTTGAGGGGCACATATTAGCAAGATTTATCAGAAAAAAAAAAATCAATTTTGGTCACTGGACAACTTCTTTAAGGCCCCTTTACACACTGCAACATCGCAAACGACATCGCTGTAACGTCACCGGTTTTGTGATGTAATTGCGACCTCCCCAGCGACATTGCAGTGTGTGAAACACATCAGCGACCTGGCCCCTGCTGTGAAGTTGCTGATCGATACAAATCGTTCAGGACCATTCTTTGGTCCTTTGTTTCCCGCTGTGCAGCATGATCGCTAGAAAGTCTCAGTGTGTAAAGGGGCCTTTACAGCGACTTGTAATCTAATCTAATCTAATGTACTCTATCTAATGACTAGCTAGGTCGTTCTGCAGGTCCGTGTCGCTGTTGCGTCGTTTTCCAGGTATGCCTGTTTGACAGCTCACCAGCGACTCACCAGAGACTTTGTAGCGATCCCGGCCAGGTTGGGATCGCTGGTGGGATCACTAGAAAGTCTCAGTGTGTAAAGGGGCCTTAAGACAGGCAATGTTTGGGGTATGTATTGTGTGAAGGAATGAAGTGTCTGAGCCTGAGATAATCTAATTTATCTGAAAGGGACATTTTACACTTCACAGGGATATTTTGTGGGAACTCAGATGCTCAGATGAAATCTGTCCCAGCATCTTTTTTATTATTATTATTATTATTATTATTATTATTATTTATTTATAGAGCACCATTGATTCCATGGTGCTGTACATGAGAAAGGGGTTACATACAGAATACATATACAAGTTACAACAGACAGACTAGTACAGAGGGAAGAGGGCCCTGCCTTTGCAGGCTTCCTTTCTAAAGTATTTTGGGGAGGAGACAGTAGGTGGGGTGGGGGTCGGGCGGCAGCTCCGCACGGTGGTCGGGCGGCAGCTCCGCACGGTGGTCGGGCGGCAGCAAGGTTATTGGAGATTATAGGTGGCGCATGTGCAGATGAGATCTCGGCTTGTCATTGAGCCGATAGCTCAATCTGCGCACTCGCCGACTCCAGGCGCCATTTCTTTGAAGCCTGCACTGCCGACAGTTTCTGGAAGTTGCCTACCTCACAGTATCTGGGACACCCGCCGACCACAGCATCTGCCTGCTCCACCACTGCCCCTGCCTCTTGTGACCCCGCTGCACCACTGCTGCAACCCCCCCCCCTCCTTAAGAGACCACCGGATTGTAAGATTGTAAGGCAGACCCCATTTTTTTTACCTTTATTTTTTCTCTAAATTTGGGGTGTGTGTTATAATCCGGTGCATCATATAAACCAAAAAATACGGTATACTTTATAACGCTCTGCTACCATTATTACATCGTGTGTCCAGTTCAACTAGAAAAATTTCAAAATGGTCCTCTTTAACTATGTCACAATTAATCTTGTACAAATCTCCAATTAACCCATCTATTTATTATTATATTATTTTTATTACTATTTATTTTTAAAGTACTATTGATTCCATGGTGCTGTACATGTGAAAGTGTTTACATATGAAATACAAATTAGAATGAACAAACTAACATTGACAGACTGGTATAAAGGGGAGAGGGCCCACCCTTGCGGGCTAACAGCCAAAAGGATGGTGGGGAAGAAGACAGTAGGTTGGGGGTTTGCAGCAGGTCCCGTGGTGGTGATGTGACAGCGGGGTAATTGCAGGCTGTTTGTTTTTTATAGCTTCCTCAAGGTCATCCTCTGTAATGTTGATATCCATTGCTGCACTTTGCACATCAGACAGCCTACTCAGATTCCTCTGTGCAGACCCAGATGAAAAGGACTGTACCTCTTGGGATGTGGAGTCACATCTGGACCTCTACAGGTGCTGATAAAAGCCTCTGAATACATATCATATGGGTTAGTAGTTTCTTGATTTTACTGGGATATTATTTTACACAAAATTGGCATTCTATGCACTCATCAACATCTGTTTTGATGCTGAATATCGTTTATGATTAAAAGTAACCTTAGATTTTAATTATTTTCAGTTGAGCCAAAAAAGCAAAATGTTCTCTCACCTTCTTTCATTGGAAAGTGGCTTTTCATTAGATTTTTTTTCATCTATCTGTTTAGAGAGAAGTAAGCCAGACTGTGGATGAAAAAACATTGATTTCTGAAGTAATAAAATAATTTCCGCTAAAAAAATATATAAGGACACCACGTTGCAGCATAAACAGACTTTTTAAAGTATCTTCCAAATTGATGTTATGGTGCCATCTTGTGGCAATCCAGAATACGTGGTCACTGTGACAATGAACAGCACAGTGTCAGAGTATAAGGAGCTGCAATGACTCTGTATCGCTGTCATACCTGTTTTACTTCTGAGGACAATAGGTTTTCATGTTTAGGTATAACGAGATCCAGTCCCATTTAAGGCATCAAAGGGGTTTTCATATTCAGAAAACCCCTGTCTGGAGGAACAGTTTGTTTAAAAAAACAAAAAAAACAACAACTGTGCTTTACTCATTCTTCTTGGGTCCATCCCTGGGTCTGCCCTGCTCCCCTGGTGTCTGTTATTGTTTGCAAAACTGACACAATCTTGATAGAGTTGAGTTCAGCTGCTTAGCGAGTGTAGGCACTCAGACCTGACCCAGGGAGGGTAAAGGTCCAGTCACACTAAGCCACTTACCAGCGATCCCACCAACGATAGGGATCGCTGGTAAGTTGCTAGGAGGTTGCTGGTGAGATGTCACACTGCGACGCTCCATCGATCCCACCAGCAACCTGACCTGGCAGGGATCGCTGGAGCGTCGCTACACGAGTTGCTGGTGAGCTCACCAGCAACTAGTGACCAGCCACACGTGCAGAGAGCAGGGAGCAGTGCACACTGAGCGCTGGCTCCCTGCTCTCCTAAAAATTGAAAAAAAACCAGCACTCAAAGCATTCAACTGAAATTGTTTTATATTTTATTCATTGATCTGTGTAACTATTAAAGACGTTTCGGTCATCCGACCTTCATCAGATTACACAGAAAGGGCTTTGAAGAAATATATGAAAAAGCTGGACCAAAGGAAAAAGCTGCCCGTCCGGGTCTGCAGTCAATGTCTCCTAGTTACCCGATGTGTGCTGCAGCTACATGTGCACAGAGCAGGGAGCAGCGCACACTGAGCGCTGGCTCCCTGCTCTCCTAGTTACAGCACACATCGGGTTAATTACCCGATGTGTGCTGCAGCTACATGTGCACAGAGCAGGGAGCAGCGCACACTGCTTAGCGCTGGCTCCTTGCTCTCCTAGCTACAGCACACATCGGGTTAATTAACCCGATGTGTCCTGCAGCTACATGTGCACAGAGCAGGAGCCGGCACTGACAGTGAGAGCGGCGGAGGCTGGTAACAAAGGTAAATATCGGGTAACCAAGGACAGGGCTTCTTGGTTACCCGATGTTTACATTGGTTACCAGCCTCCGCAGAAGCCGGCTCCTGCTGCCTGACATTTAGTTGTTGCTGTCTCGCTGTCACACACAGCGATCTGTGCTTCACAGCGGGACAGCAACAACTAAAAAATGGCCCAGGACATTCAGCAACAACCAACGACCTCACAGCAGGGGCCAGGTTGTTGCTGGATGTCACACACAGCAACATCGCTAGCAACGTCACAAAAGTTGTTCGTTAGCAGCGATGTTGCTAGCGATGTTGCTTAGTGTGACGGGGCCTTAAGTAACAGTTTTTTTACTTAATTTTTAAAATTCAGCTCCTGGGAATGGGTTTTTTTTTAAAACAGAAGGCCTCGTTAACTGTGCATCCATAACTGTGGACTAGAAGATCGTATCCCATTTTTAGAATTAACTCCACAACTATGGATCTGCCTCACACTAAGGGGATGTGCGCACGTGTGTGTATTGCATGCAGTTACGCTGCATTCTGCACCGCAGCATAACTGCATGCGTCCTGCGTCCCCTGCACAATCTATGGAGATTGTGCAGGAGCCGTGCGCACGTGGCCTATTAGAACGCAGCGATTCGGTTCCTGCCTGAATCGCTGCGTTCTAAGAAGTGACATGTCACTTCTTTCGTGCGGTTTGCATGCTGTCTATAGGGAGAGGCAGCATGCAGAGCGCACGTTCTCTGCCGGCACCATGCACTTCAGAACGGAGCTTTTCAGGTGCGCTCTGAAGCGCACCTTTTAGGTTCGGTGCAGAGCGCACACGTGCGCACATAACCTTACCTGTTCTAGAAGCTGTGGTAACCTCATATTGAAAACATAATTGTTTTTAGAAGCAGTATTACAGTCACAAGTTTAATAGAGCATTTTCATTCTTATGAAACTGGTATACTAAATAGTTTTATTAACATGATTTTTGTCCTGTTTTTAGGTGTAGTGATAGGGTGCTCCGGGATACAGAAGTCTCTTTTCAGTTCTGTGATATTATTATTATTATTATTATTATTATTATTAATATTAATAAGAAAAAAGGAGGGAATCAACACTGACATAGTAACATTTGTATGGTTGGTGTTGTGTACCATAGGCTGAGGTGGATCCTCAAAACCTTTGGTCCAGAGGAGAGGCAATGCAGCACGGTCAGATGACATTGATGCAGGTAGATCAACTGGTTAAAGCACCACTCCAGATTTTTTTTTCTTTAGTGTTGGAGTGGCGCTTTAAATTTAAGCCCCTACCCTCGTCATATACTCACCTTCTGACGGCTTCTCCTTTTACCGACGTCACTTTGGTCCCACTGTGCCATCTTGTGACTGGCTGGAAATCAGATGATATGTCACAAGCTCCCAATGTACCTCTCAGAATGAGACTCTCATAGAGTTATATTGAGTTGTGACATCCGATGCGCTCCATGAAATGGAAGATCACAAACTACAGGAGACCAACTGGAGCAACTGCGACAGAAGATAAAGCTGCTGAATGGTGAGTATAAGGGGTCAGCGGACTAAAGGCCCTGTCACACACAGAGATAAATCTGCGGCAGATCTGTGGTTGCAGTGAAATTGTGGACAATCAGTGCCAGGTTTGCGGCTGTGTACAAATGGAATATGTCCATGATTTCACTGCAACCACAGATCTGCCAAAGATTTATCTCTGTGTGTGACGGGGCCTTAAGATTTAAAGCACCAATCCAGCAGTGCAATAAAAAAACACAAAAAAACCCCACTGAAGTGGTGCTTTAAAGCAATGACTGTTGTAAAGACTGCAACAGCTGGAGGAATGGAGGCTGGAAACTCAGCATAGGAAGAATAATCAAGCAAAATAAGATTAAAATGGTTGTCAGGTCTAAATCTACAAGTCTGCAGTCACTCTATGTATTACTCTATGTGACGGCATACTTGTGAATCCTCACACTGCATATACTGCTCACTATGAGGATTCACTGGTGTTAGAGCTGGGAACGGCGGTCATGTAGCCGATATTCTGGCACATACTCATGGCCACGTAACCTCTGTTCCCAGTCCTGACACTGGTGATGCCTCACAGTGCACAGTTTGTGACTGCAGACTTGTGGATTTAGACCTGACAACCCCTTTAATGGCACAGAAGAGTAGTCTAATAGATGTAGCAGAGTAGAAGTAAATAGCCGAGCTGAGTTGGTCAGAAGGCTATTGTGTGACAATATAGATAGCGGAGGCCAGTAGCATTGGAGCTATGTCTATCTGGATACTCACTGTTAGATTATGGGAACTGGAAAGACAAAATGTGCAGGTATGGTCTTACCTGGGTGGGGGTAAAATGAAGATAGGGCGAGTGTCGCTCATCTGAGGTAGTGGTGAGAGTCACAACTACTATATACACATGGATGGAAGGATTGTGGCTGCAGCAGTTCTATAGCAGATGAACATAATAAGTTATGGAAATGAAAGGGGTAACATTGCTCTGCCATCCAGGAACAAAACTTCAAAGGTTCTTGAAGATGAAAACTGATTTTTATTCTACGTGTTTTGGAGCAGGAAAACTCCTTCTTCATAACATCTGTGATTTTTTTCCTGAAGAAGGAGCTTTTCTGCTCCGAAACACAAAGATCAAAAGTGATTTTTATTATACTCTACAATGAACCTTTGACGTTTTGTTCCTGGACGGCAGTGAGGTGTTAACCCTTTCATTCCTATAAGTGATCCAGTTCACTTAAAGAATGTAGCAGAGTCCAGCAGTTGTAGCCAGTCTGGATTTGTTAGAAGGCACTTCTCAGTACGGATAGTGGGGCTCACTGAGGCAGCAGTGGGGAGGATCCTAACTGCCTTAATACTCAGGCAGTGCTCCACTTTCTGGACTAGCTTAGAGGGAGTGACATTGAGTCGCACATTAGACTACCGCAGTAACCTAAGACACAGGAGACAAAAGGAGGACAAGCGGAACAGGTGGTTATTACCCCTGCTTATTGTCCCACCCCCATTAGAATCCATATAAGCAAAGGTGGGGTTTTCTGAGCTGAACATAAATTTCTGCAGCGCATCTCTAACATCTTGCTAAACTCCCCTCTGTTGCCAGTTTGAACCAGCGCATGCAAATTGTTTACTTACGATCACATCTCAACTCGCTCCTCTGCCTTTTATCTTAGAACATTGAGAGAAGCAGGTAAAGTTGCTAGTCGGCAGATGACCGCATGTAATCAAATCGCATATGAGTGATCACGTGACGACTGGTCGAGCTGGCAAGAGAAGGAAATCCTGACAGTGTGCGATGTTCAAAGCAAGCTTCATTGAGACAATAAAGATGCTGTCACGATTCCATTGTTCCGAACATTCTGTATTGTGTTAGGACCTGGTGGTGGAAACACTGGACTGTACACCGGATTCCCGGGGTGAGGCAACCAGGCCGGTCACCCCGCCAGAGGGCCTTGATGCACGGCAGCCGAAGCACTCCTGGTAGCAAGACAGTCCGTACGGAGAAGGTAGTCCAGGTGACGAGGCTCAGGGTCAGAGGCCGGGTAGATGTCAGGCGGAATCCGAAACCAGCTGAGCAAGATGGCAGGTCACCACACGGAGCCAGGGACTGGAGACTGGCGGGGCTGAAGAAGTCGTGGATTATCAGCCGATAGTCACAGACAGGAGTTCTGGAGCTGGCATGGTTAGAACCGGTTGGCGTGGCAGGACAGGCTCTATGAGACAGTGAAGGGTTAATACCGGACAAGGCAGAAGGGGACCTGAACTCCTAGCTTACTAAACACGTAAAACAGGCCCTGCCCACCTGGAAGGGGAATCCTCTTATACCCTGTACCTGTATATGCAATATCCTGTTTCTGGGTGCTGGCCCTTTAAGAGAGGATCAGTGACCGCGCGCGCGCCCTAATGCGCATGCGTGAGGCCCGTATGCCAGAAGCCAATGCAGGAAGCGGGGCAGGGGAAGCAGGAGTGCCCGGCAGAGTGTCCTGTGAAGCAGAGGAGCGCCGGTAGCGGGGAACAGGACACATGGAGGACGCAGGCGAGGGAAACGGAGCAGGGAGGCCGTAGAGGGAAGGACCGGAGCGGTGAGCAGGGAGCGCCGTCGGGAGCCGGGGAGCGCAGCATGGGGACCGGGGAGCGCAGCACGGGGACCGGGGAGCGCAGCACGGGGACCGGGGAGCATGACATATTGTTCTGACATGCTCTCCTGCAGAGCCGGTATATTTTGCCTATGGCACAGAGTGTTTTGCAGGATGAATGCTGGTCCTGGGAGGTGCTCTTGCAGATGCTTTTCATTCCCAGTGATTGCTCTGCTTCTTTAGGGAGCGTGTTACCTCAGGACACAGCCAGTCGTACTTCCTGTTTTCAGATGTGCTGTTGGCTCCCGTGGTGCTCAGTGTTCAGATCTTGGTCTCTTGATTACCTGTCTCTGACTGTCTTCCGCTATATCTGTTGTGACTTCCTGGCTTCTGACCTTGGACTTCCTCCTGACCGTGTCATCGCCTGCTCCCTGTATCTTGTATGTACTCTCCTAGAACCCTGACCTATTACTTGTATCTCGACCTCGTCTCTATCTGCCCCCTATGTACTGTCGTGTCCTCCTAGTTTATGATCCCGGCCTGTCTGACTACTTCTCCATTTACAGCATGCTAGTAGTGTCTAGCGCCACCTTGTGACAGCCGTCACATAAGCCTCCAACAAGAGTGAAGAGATAAGGAAACTGTTGGGAATCTTATAGTGAAAACAGTTTCAGACAGAAAGTGGCTGGGTCGATTTGCTCAGTTACTATAGATCAGGCCTGCACAACACACGGCCCCTCCAGGAGATGCCACTCCCTTATTTCTATATTCATATATATTAGCGTCTTTCTGGGAGAAATTGTAAGGGACATGGAGCAATGGGGGACATTATAGGGCCATGAAGTACATTATGGGGTAATTAGGGGGATTGTAAAAGGGGGTATAGTATAGCATGGGGTGGGGCAGACTTTATACAGACAGACATTTTGGTGAGGACATTATGGAAAGAGGCAATGTGTGCATAGGGGGACATTACCGCAAAAGACAGTGTGAGGGAATATTATGGAGAGGGGGTATGTGGGGGGACATTATGGAGAGGGGCAGTGTGTGGGGGGATATTACAGATAGAGGCACAGTGGGGGGAGAGCGGCAATAGAGGGAGATATTTTGTGCAGGAAGCACAGTGAGGGCAATTATATATTCTGGGGAACTGCATGGGAGATATTTATATTTATGGGGCAGTATAATGATACTTATTTCGAAGGGCACCATGTAGAGAAGTGCTGCTGAAGAGGGAAGTCTGCAGAGACTAGCTCTGAGCGTGATATTACATCATGATGTCTGTACTACATGGCGACAAAAGGGATGAGAACGACTCCAGTCATAAAGTATCTGGATGTAAATGTTTGGAGTCTGATCAGTACTGGGGTTCCTGTATGGTCCACAATCTGATTGCCAATCACTGAACACTGGAGGCTCATGCTGTTTACATTGCTAAACTCAGGGAGGGTAAGTAAAACACTTTATATTTCTTTTTTTACATCTGAGCCTGCAAGCAGAAAATTACTGCAAGACGACATCCAACCCTTTAAATCCTTTTAGTTGGTACGTTGCTCTGATTTAAGGATCTTACATATAGTTCTCAATTGAACATCACAGTTCAAGACAATATGGGCAGTAAGACCATGAAATTCGAAAATCTCCTTAAAGGGAAGGTATCATCCAAAAAAAATATTTTTTCAATGACTGAAAAAATGTAAATTATTAATGTTTTAATGTTTTGTTTAAATATTATTTGTTTTTAATTGAGCAAAATAAAAAAAATGAAAAAGTTTGATATTTTCCACTCTTAAACACTAGGGGGGGCAGCTGCTGAAATCCTACTGTAGAACTACTGTAAACCTAGCTCACATTACAACTGCAGTAAAAGTGGGTGGAATCTGCTCTCCTGTGTGTGATGTCACACCGCCCCCTCCCGTTCTGGGGGTTTCCAAAAAGATAAGGGAAGATGAAGTTTGGGATCACAGTGCAGAGCCATTTTAATAGTGACCACAAAGTGATCCTAATGCCTAAAGGGTCACCAAGGACAGCTGCATAGTGCTCCCCACATAGTGCTCTGCACGCCCAGCAATGCTCTGCAGCATGCAAGCACGCCTGCAATGCTCTGCTGCATGCACACACGCCCGCATGCAATGCTCTGCATGCATGCAATGCTCAGCCACACGCATGCATGCAATACTCTGCCACACGCATGCACACAATGCTCTGCCGCATGCACGCTCGCAATTCTCTGCCACATGCACGCCTGCAATGCTGTGCCACACGCACGCCAACAATGCACTGCCACACGCACGCCCGCAATGCGGGGCCTCCGCAAACATAAAACTGTTGCTTTGTGGCATCAGCTTTGTTGGCTGAAGCCCCTACCCTTTTGGTCACATGGGTATGACATCACACAGGTCCTGCAAGGGAAAAAGTGAATTGTTTGTATAATAATTATGCTAATTCTAACAGGGGGAGGGGATAAGCATGAATTCCCCACAAGATATTATCTGATCCTCAGCTGCTGTCACTCAAGAAGCTGCCAATTTTATAAACTTTACTTTCTTAGGTTTCAAACCAATACATCCGAGCTGACCACTACAGGAATGTAGATAATCAGCCTGATAGTGCCAGTATAGCACTGGCTTTAGGTTATATACGAAAATCCTGATGACTAGTCCCCTTTAATGTTTGTCACCTCTTTGGTTTTCGCACAAGTTTCGCATCACACAGCACAGCCACACACTCTCCTAACAGGAGCGGGTCAGCCGCACGTGTTTCTATGTACCTGCATGCTCATGTTTGGACAGTGGCAGGCCATGCCGGGTGATGTGATGTGAGTCCCTTGCACATGTGACTCTGGGCTTATTTTGATACACAGCACAGATAAAGCCCGACACCTGGGGGTTGCAGCTTTGGGCTTTATCTGTGCTGGCATCATATGGGGGACCCTACACTGATTGTTTTATTTGTTCATTTATTTTTATACCACCATACTGAATCGCAGACAGTTGCACTGCTTTCCCCGCCCACCGGCCGTCCTGGCGCTTGTGATTGGTTGCAGTCAGCTGACACGCTGACACTCAGGGTGGGGGCGCGTCTAACTGCAACCAATTACACGCCGGTGGACAGGCAAAGCAGTGAATATTCAATGAAACTTTATTGTCGGCTCCGGAAGAGAAATCGTGACCACTCAGGTAGGGTCACTGAGTTTAATGAAGTACTCTGAGGTCAGGTTACCTGCGGTCACAGGTGGAAGTGACTTGCCCCAAGACTATGGGGTACTCGGTCCCGGGCGGTGTATTACTGGAATGTGTCACTGGGTGGACGTTGCCCGGTTCCGTGACCCTGGGGGTCGTTTGAAAGGGGTTATGTTCAGGGGAATATTTAATAAAGTTTTTATCTTGATGCCACTTGCGGGTTGCGGTTATGGAGATGGAACCGCCGCTGCACAGTCTCGCACCACTGGGGCTGATGGTAATGGCAGCCTGGATGTTGGGCCCTCCGCAAGTAGGGCTGGGACCCCAGGGGGTAAGTGATGAAGTTAGGCGCAGAAAGAAGGTAGGTCACACACAGGATTGCAGTGTAACTGGGTTCTTTACTCACAGCAGTTTGATGGCTGGTACCCGGAGGAAGGCTGGTCCTCACCATTGGTTCCCTTAAGGCCACTTTACACACTGCGATATCGGTACCGATATCGCTAGTGTGGGTACCCGCCCCCATCTGTTGTGCGACACGGGCAAATCGCTGCCCGTGGCGCACAACATCGCCCAGAGCAGTCACACATACCTGCCTAGCGCCGTCGCTGTGACCGGCAAACCGCCTCCTTTCTAAGGGGGCGGTCCGTGGGCATCACAGCGACGTCACAGCAGCGTCACTGAACCGCCGCCCAATAGCAGCGGAGGGGCAGAGATGAGCGGAACGTAACATCCCGCCCACCTCCTTCCTTCCGCATTGTGGCCGGGAGGCAGGTAAGGAGAGCTTCCTCGTTCCTGCAGTGTCACACGGAGCGATGTGTGCTGCCGCAGGAACGAGCAACAACTTCGTTACTGCTGCAGTAACGATAATCGAGAATGCACCCCCATGTCACCGATGAGCGATTTTGCACGTTTTTGCAACGATGCAAAATCGCTCATAGGTGTCACACGCAACGGCATCGCTAATGCGGCCGGATGTACGTCACAAATTCCGTGACCCCAACGAGATCGCATTAGCGATGTCGTAGTGTGTAAAGCCCCCTTAAGTCCCAGTGCTGTGTGGTGACCTGGTGGCTTCTTTCCCCTGCACCCTTCTCTAGTTGCTGGGTCCCCATGGCTTGGAGCATCTGGGGGTCCCCTCCTGGTAGTCTCTCAGTCTTTAGTTCGTACGGCGGGCAGTTTGAAACCTGCCGGATCGGTGTTCCGTGCCGGTCCCTGGTTCTCCCGTCTCCTTCTGTGTATGTGTCTCTTTCTGTGTGTCTCTTTCTGTCTCTGTGTCTCTTTCTGTGTGTGTCTCATTCTGTGTGTCTCTTTATGTGTGTGTGTCTCTTTCTGTGTGTGTGTGTGTCGCTCTGTGTATCTCTTTCTTTGTCCATAATAGGATTCTATAATAACAGATCCGTTCCCAACTCCATTGACTTTACTGGAAGGCTAGTTCACGCTTGCGTTGGATGGCTTCTGTTGCTATCCGCCGCCTTGAGCAATTACAGTAACCATTGCAGGAAACCGTTTTATTCCTCATAGACTTCTATTAGCTACGGATAGCAACAGATGGTCTTGCGTTGCATCCGCCCCGCAGCGCATCAGTTGTTTTGTCGCTGACCGTCAGTGACTGCCGGGCGGATGGAACGCTGCATGTAGCGTTTTTCTGCGCTTGGTGAAGTGTCCAAAAAACACAACCTGCAGGAATCCGTTGGCGTCTGTTGTTTTTATAATGGACGCCTATGGTGGGGGATTCCATTAGAATCCATCATTTGACGGATTCTGTTAACGCATCAGTCTTTGCACAACTGCGCATGCCCAGATGTGTAAAGTCAAGGAAAAAACCTATAACGGATTGCGTGATTTTGTACGATCCGTAGCATCCGTTGTGCCACTATATGCAACGCATCCGTTGCATGCATCACACAACGCAATGCTACGGATGCCGTTCAATGCAAGTGTGAAAGTAGCCTAAGCAGGCTTTTTGGCGAATAACTGTAAAGAATGGGGTTAAATTTTCCCCCTCAAAACATAGTCTATGAGTGAAATGAGTTTGTGTGCAAAATTTCGTGATTGTAAATGCGACGGTGCGGATTCCTTTAACAGACACACACACACGCATACATACTATACATTCATTCATTCATTCATTCAGCTTTACACATTATATCATGAATACATATGAAAATAAGAAACTTTGTAGTATATACTATCAGAGAAATTTGCTTCTTCCTCTGCCAGAAATGATCAGTCATTATCACAATTCTCTATTCATGTTAAAAATCTGTAGACAGAGAAGACAGATTGTCCCATTACTGAGATAGGAGATGGCAGTTGCTACTGATGAAGTTTTTTGGAGAAAGAAGGGAGGAGCTAAAGGTGGAGCTTCCCAATCCTTTACCACTTCCAAGCTACATAATAGAGAATCTTACATCTTAAATTGTCATCTATCTCACTAATGGGAAACTCGATCTTTACTAAATACAGAAGTTACCCATGAATTAAAAATTTTGAAAATGACAGTTCAGTCCAGGAGGAGAAAAAAGCAGACTTCTCTGCTAAAATATATCACACATTTGCTTATTTTCATGTGTTCTATTAATTTATGAAACAAAAATTAAAATGACCAATTTTCTTTAACCACTTCCCGACATATGAAGTACCGGTATGTCATATATTGTGGGTGCTTCCAGCAATTGGACATACCAATCATGGCAATCATGCGAGCACAGGAACTGTGCCCTGACTATTGCCACAGGGAGCACAGCTTAAGGCCTCTGCCACACTCATGTGAAATTCACGCACGTGCCGAGAGACACGTATTTTCCCTGCGTGTTGCGTGCAGGTAAGTACGTGTCTCTGGTACGTGCGTGACACGTGTGTTCTACGTGTGCTATCCGCGATAGCACACGTAGAATCGGTAATTATTATACTCACCTGGTCCTTCCTGCTGTCCGCGCTGCTGTCCGTGGTGCTGATCCTCGGTCTCCAGCCCTCCCGTCTCCCCGCTGCTGCTGCTGCCAGCCAGTGAAGTGAATATTCAATGAGAATAATGAGCGGCGGTCGGCAGCAAGAGGCAGCAGCGGCAGAGACAGGAGGGCTGGAGAAGGTGAGTTAATGTTTTGTTTTTTTTTCAATGACATGTGTGTTTTCTCCGGCGCGTGTCACACGGGACCGCATCCACACTACACCCGTGTGGTGCGGGTGCGGGCCGTGTGACACCCGTGCTGCCGGTGAAAAAACGGACATGACAGCGCTTTCAAAAACGCACACACGTACAAACGCACACGGACACACGTTCCGTGTGGTTTTACGTGTGTGTGCCTGCTACAATAGGGTAGCATTGGTTAAAGTGTCTCCGTGCCGCCGGTACGTGTAAAAAATGACAAACACGGATGTGTGGCGCAGGCCTAAATGATAGCCAAATTTCAGCACCAAATTTACATGTCCTTGAAGGAAACCGCACCGAAATGGAGTAAAACACGTTTTTGAGCCTTTTTTTGATAAGAGATGTAGATTTTGTGCTGAAATTTACACACCATATTCCTGCACCAAATCTGCATCTCGTGGCAAAATATTGCATCAATACCACATCATGTTTTGATGTGTATTTTTTTTTTTCCCAGAAGATCCAGATTGGGTGCAGGAATATGGTGCATAAATTTCAGCGCCAAATCTTCATCTCTCGACAAAAAAACACACAAAAGGACGTAGTAGGTCCTTGGTCGTAAAGGGGTTAACTACTAAGTGCGCCTGGGGACACAGACTTTCTGAAAACTAAAAAAAAAACCATTAAGGGTATTTGTACACAATGTCTTTTTCACAAATATGCCATCTGGAAATCATCTAAAATAGTACAGTATAAAGTGAACAAAATTCACAGTAACGTCCATTTTGGATCGCTCCTTGTTACTTTTTTAACTTCTTGAGGGTTCGGAAACCATGACACACAAAAAAATTGACATGCTCATTCTTCAGGCATAGAGTTGAAACCAGAGGTTTACATAAACTATCTTAAAAGACACATCTGCAGGTTTTTCTCACTATCTGACATGAGATCAGAATAAATCTTTCCCGTTTTAGGTCAATTAGGAACCAAAATTATTTATATTTGTCAAATGCCAGAATAATGAGAGAATGTTTTAAGGCATTGTTATTACTTTCTGTAAAGTCAAAATGGGTGGGTGTCAGACACATCCACAACCAGCAAGCAGTAACAACACAAGGTATTTGGTCTTCATTACCTACTGCATTGTCTCCTTATCAGATGGTTCATAGTACACGCTGCATCACCACTGCGGGTTGTACAAGCACTGGCTCAATTACTGTACTTTGATTATAGTGAGATATGCCCATGATGTTTTCTGTAAATATGCACTTCAGGAGTTAGCTGGGTTTGCTTTTTTCCCTATATTTATTGGTTGCTTGACCATAATTTTATTGATGCTGAGTTCAATTTATATTTATTATATATAAGGATTAATCTATATGCACTATGCACTTTATATGATGTTTACAGAATATATTTTATCTATTTACAGAGATATACTGTATATATGTCATCTATATAGACATGTATTATCTATAATATCTTTTTTAACCTTCTATTCACACTTTTTGGCATTAATATGTTATGTGCATTGACACCCCATTTATGGAACCATTTCTGTCACATATTTTAATAATAAAGATATTGCATTATGGCCTTTATGCGGTTTTTGTTTATTGATCTTGAAAGTCAAAAGTTTACATATATTTCATTAGTATTTGGTACAATTGCCCTTAAACCGTATGTCTTGGGCCAAACGTTTTGGATATCCTTCCATAAGCTTCTCACAACAGTTGGTATGAATTTGAGCCCATTCCTACTGATAGAACTGGTGTAACTGAGCCATGTTTGTAGGTTGCCTTGCTCACACCGGCCTTTTTAGCTTTGCCCATACATTTTCAATAGGATTGAGATCAGAGCTTTGTGATGGCCACTCGAAAACATTGACTTTTTTATCCTGTCACCAGTTTGGCAGTATGCTTTGGGTCATTATCCATTTGGAAGTCCCATTTCCTCCCAAGTTTTAAGTTCTTGGCTGATGTCTTAAGATGTTGCTTCAGTATTGTCAAATAATCTTCATTCCTCAAGATGCCATCTATTTTGTGAAATGCACCAGTCCCTCCTGAAGCAAAACAACCCCACATCATGGTGCTGCCACCCCTGTGTTTCACAGTTAGGTTGGTTTTCTTAGGCGTCAAAGCTTCTCCCGTTTTCCTCCAAGCGTAACCATGGTCATTATGGCCAAACAGTTCAATTTTAGTTTCGTCAGACCACAAGACATGTCTCAAAAAGTTAAGGCCTTAAGGTTCCTGTGTGCATTTATAAACATTAATCTGGTTTTTATGTTTATTTTGGAGTAATGGCTTCTTCCTGGCAGAGTGGCCTTTCAGCTCATTTTGATACAGTACTTGTTTCACTGTGGATAATGACACAATGTACCAGCTTCCGCCAGCATCTCCTAAGGCCTTTTACTTTTGTTCTTGAGTTGCTATGCACATGTGTGACCAAAGCATGTTCATCTCTGAGACATAAAACCCATCTCCTTCCTGATGATGGCTGGACATTCCCATCTTGTTTGTACTTGCGTATAACTGTTTGTACTGATGAACGAGGCACCTTCAAGTATCTGGAAATTGCACCCAAGGATGAATCAGACTTGTGCAAGTCCATAATTCTTTTCCTGAGATCTTGGCTTATTTCTTTTGACTTTCCCATGATGTTACACAAAGAAGCAGTGTGTTTTAAGTGTGCATTAAAATACATCCACAGATGTGTTTCTAATTAACTCAGATGTTGCCAATAAACCTATCAGAATCTTCTAAAGACATACCATCATATGGGCTGTCCCATATCGTTTAAAGGCATAGTACTCTTAAGTGGGGCTTACACGCTACGATATCGTTAATGAATTATCGTCGGGGTCATGTTGTTTGTGACGCACATCCGGCGTCATTAACGATATCGTAGTGTGCGACACTTATGAGTGATCTTAAACGATTGCAAAAGTGGTCAAAATCGTTTGCCGCGGAGAGGTCGTCCTGAAACAAAAAATCGTTTTCTTTTTTTTAGCGATGTTGTTCCTTGTTCCTGCGGCAGCACACATCGCTATGTGTGACAACGCAGGAGCGACGAACATCTCCTTACCTGCTTCCACCAGCAATGCGGAAGGAAGGAGGTAGGTGGGTTGTTACGTCCTGCTCATCTCCGCTTCTATTGGATGCCTGCCGATGACGCTGCACGAACCGGCCCCTTAGAAAGAAGGCAGTTTGTCGGCCAGAGCGACGTCGCAGAGCAGGTAAGTGCGTGTGACGCTGCCGCAGCGATAATGTTCGCTACGGCAGCGATCACACAATGTCGCACATACGACGGGGGCGGGTGCTATCACGCTAGACATCGCTAGCCGATGCTAGCGATGTCGCAGCGTGCAAACCCCGCTTATGTGTATGTAAACTTTTCACTTTGCAGAAAGTAATGAAATGCCTTAAAACATTCTCTCTTTTTCATTTTTCTGGCATTTGGCAAATATAAATAATTTTGGTTCCTAAGTGACCTAAAACAGGAAACGTTTATTCTGATTTCATGTCACATAGTGAGAAAAACACGTGTCTTTTTAAATAGTGTATGTAACCGTCTGGTGTCAACCATAGTTATAGTTTAAATAACATAAAAAAAGACGCTGGTAGAAAAAACTACGGCAAATCTTACTGCGAAGCTGGTTGCGGAAAAAGCCCACTGTCTTATTACTAAGGCTATCTGCGCACTAGAACTGTGAGGTTTCTCAAGAAAATTTCTTGAGAAACTTCTGGGAGTGGAAGATTTCCGGACTTCCGGAAAAAATCTGCACCAAATCCGCGAATTTGCCGCAGGTTGTACCCTGCGGATTTTGCAGGCTCTACTGCCGAAATCCGCAGGGTACCTGCGGAGAAGAATTGACATGCTCTTTTTCTCAAGAAATGTTCTCAAGAAATTCTTCTCAAGGAAATTTCTTGAGAAAAATCCGCACAGCTATTTTTTTTCACATAGGATTTGCTGGGAAATGTCTGCACAAAGATTGCAGACATTTCTCAAGAAATTTCGGCGGCAAATCCGCGGGTAAATCCGCGGGTAAAACGCAATAGTGCGCACATAGCCTAAAACAGCTTTGTCTAGGAAAACCTTGTCAGGTCTTCTGTGCACATAGCTGAATAGGATTGGGAAGTATAAAGCAAGGACTCGCACTTCCCCTTTCTGAGGATCTAACAGCTAACTGACTTGAAAGGTTGCGGAATTATGGAAATCACAAGAGCAATAGAGAGGTTTCACTGTAAGCACCATGAATTTGGAAAAATTTAGTGTCCTTCTGTGAAGCTGCATGAGTGTTGCTGGTGGCAGGGAACTGATGGTATCATAAATTCATAGATATACTGTTCTATATTATAAGAGAGGATAATACTATAATTTTGTGTCCTTAGGACGTCCACTATTGTAACATAATTATGATCAAAATCACATCTGTTGAATTTCTGAATATGAAACAGTGAAAGTGATTCAATGGCTAAGTTCATGATCTGAACTCAACCAATCAACTATGGGAATTTATGAAGAGACAAGTTGAGCATTACTCTCATCCAGCATCTACACTCTAAATATGGGCATTCTTAGACTATGTGCACACTAGAAAGTGCATTTTTCTTGAGAAAAAAACAGACCCCCTGAAAGAATCCCGCACCCGCGGTAAAAACCACGGTAAAACCGCACCCGCGTTTATGCCGCAATTTGCCGCTGTTTTGCCGTGGATTTTCCGCAAGTTGGTCCCCGTGGTTTTTACCATTATCTACGGCAAAAACCACAGGTACCTGCGGAAAAGAAGTGACATGCAGATTTTCTCAAGAAATTTTCTCAAGAAATTCTGCAGAAAGAATGTTCTTGAGAAAAAAGTGTGCGCACAGCTATTTTTTTTTCCCATAGGTTTTGCTGGGAAATGTCTGCAGAAAGGTTACAAACATTTCTCAAGACATTTCTGCAGCAAAACCGTGGGTAAAACTGTGGGTAAAAATGCAGTGTGCGCACAAGGCCTTAAAGAGAATCTCTCATCAGATTTTTGCTCCCCCATCTGAGAGCAGCATAATGTAGAGACAGAGACCCTGATTCCAGCGATGTGTGACTTAGGCCCATTTCACACATCAGTGAAAAACACAGACGTTTTTCACTGGCGTGTAAAACACGCACATGTCCCTGCGTGTGCCAAAAATCACGGCACACGTGGGTTGTCTAAGTGCAATCCGGGCTCCGTTCTCCGTGGCCCGTGATTGCACTTAGAGATTCACTCACCTGCGCCCGCTCCCGCTGTCCGTGGTGCTGAATCCTCCCGCGACGCAGCATCCGGCCGGCGCTGACCCCTGCAGCAGCTGCTTCCGGGTCGGCTGTGTCGCGCATAAAGAATATGCGCGACAGTAATCAGCCGGCACAGAAGGAGCAGGGAGAACGGGCTGCAGAGGACATCGCTGGACGCCGGGTGAGTTAAAATGTTTATTATTTTAAAAGCACGTTTTTTTCTGGCACGTGTTTCTCGGACCACACCACTGCGTGGTCCGTGGAACATGAGTGATGCCAGAAAAAAATGGACATATCTCCGTGCAGCAATCACGCACACGCGGGTACGCTGCACGGAGACACGTGCAGTGACAAATCACTGATGTGTGAGCAGACCCATTCATTAGAATGGGTCTGCGTATGTCAGTGATTCTGGTACGTTTAAAAAAAAGCACAAACGTACCAGAATCACTGACGTGTGAAAGGGGCCTTACTGAGCTGTTTGCTGTCATTTTGATAAAATCAATGTTTTCTCTGCTACAGATCCAGCAGTTATACAGAGCATTGGTTTATGGCCACCTCCCCAAATGGATCCACAACATACCATATGGACAATATCGGAGGATCTGAAAAGATTGTACTAAGGATTGTGACTTCATTCAAGATTCCAAAATACCCTAAAATATGTTCCAGGAAAAAGGATATCCTAAAAAATTACTCAATGACGCCTATAACAATAAGCCAAGTCCTTTAGTCAAAATAAGGCCCCTTTCACACGTCAGTGATTCTGGTACGTTTGTGCTTTTTTTTTATACGTACCAGAATCACTGACATACGCAGACCCATTATAATCAATGGGTCTGCTCACACATCAGTGATTTTTCACTGAACGTGTCTCCGTGCAGCGTGCACGCATGGCCATGATTCTGCACGGAGACATGTCAGTTTTTGTCTGGCATCACTGATGACCCACGGACCACACTATGGTGTGATCCGTGTGTGATCAGTGACACACGTACAAGAAAATCATGGACATATTAAATATTCAAAATTTTCAGCTTACCTTGCCTGCGATTCGCTGTGCCTGCTCCGCTCTCGGCAGCTCCTGCCTGGCTCATGAATATTCATGAGAGCAGGAAATGCCGACCAGGAAGTAGGTGCTGAGAGCGGTGGGCGGACGCTGCAGAGCTGAGATCAGCACCATGGACAGCAGCAATGAAGGCAGGTGAGTAATGTCCATATGCAATCACAAGATCACAGATTGCACATGGACAACCCACGTGTGCCGTGAATCACGGAACACGGAGGGACATGTGCGTGTTTTACACGTCAGTGAAGAACGTCAGTATTTTTCACTGATGTGTGAAACGGGCCTAAAATAAAGTCTAACAGCATTTGCCATCTTTGAGGGGTAGG
Organism: Anomaloglossus baeobatrachus; assembly: GCF_048569485.1. Classification (NCBI taxonomy): domain Eukaryota; kingdom Metazoa; phylum Chordata; class Amphibia; order Anura; family Aromobatidae; genus Anomaloglossus; species Anomaloglossus baeobatrachus. The sequence goes on from NC_134358.1 coordinate 479,587,402, forward strand.
GAAAAATCTGACCAATATAGTTGTAGTCTGATTACCACCTTCAGCAATTCCCACCAAACTATCAAACAACTTATTAGCAGATCCTGTCTTAAGGCCCTGTTAAACGCAACGACATCGCTAACGAGATGTCGCTGGGGTCACGGAATTCGTGACGCACATCCGGCCTCGTTAGCGACATTGTTGCTTGTGACACTTACAAGCGACTGCTAACGATCCGAGAAGTGCCCAAAATCGTTGGTTGTTGACACGTTGTTCGTTTCCAAAAAATCGTTGCTCGTTTGGTACGCAGGTTGTTTGTCGTTCCTGAGGCAGCACACATCGCTACGTGTGACACCCCGGGAACGACGAACAACAGCGTTCCTGCGTCCTCCAGCATCGAGGTGGGAGTGACGCTCATGCGGCTGCTCTCCGCCCCTCTGCTTCAATTGGTGGCCTGCTGTGTGACGTCGCTGTGACGCCGCACGAACTGCCCTCTTAAAAGTTTGTTCGGCGTCCACAGCGACGTCGTTAGGAAGGTAAGTTGGTGTGACCCGTACAGGCGATATTGTTCACCACGGGCAGCGATTTGCCCGTGACGCACAAACGACGGGGTCGAGTGCTATCTCTAGCGACATCGCTAGCGATGTCGCTGCGTGTAAAGCAGCCTTTAGGCAAAAAAATTGCCCCAAAACCCTCTAATTATTTTTAGAAAGAATCGGAACCTCAATCTGTTGTGAATGTCAGTGATGCTTTTGCTGCTGTGAGGCTCTCTCTTGTGGCCAGGAATGGTTTGGACAGAGACCAGGTGTGCTGGAGCAATGGGCATTTCCATTGCTAACTCTCTGCCTATTTAAGCCTTGGTCTCCTGGCAGTCTGAGCCGGATCTCATTGTCCTGTAGCTCACCAGCCTTTTCATCTTGCTTCTGACCACATCTACCCCAGATAAGTGCTTGATTCTTTCTTATGTTGTGTTTGTTCTTTTGTTCTTATCTGGGTTGTCAATTATTGTGGTTATTGTCAGTTTATTTGCATGCAGGAATCTTCCTTCTCTGTGGCTTAGTTGGGAAGCTCCCTGCAGCTATGTTTGGAGTATTGCTCCTATAAGTCCATGTGTTTGTTGCTTCTTGAATTTGTAATTGTTCCTGTTTTCTGTTCATGGGTTTGACAAGAGTGCCTGATATAGGACGGAGTGCAGATCATGCGATCTGAGGACCTTTTTGTACTATCAGGTATTTGGGTTTTTGTAGGGTTTTTCTCTGGCCACCATCAGCCCCTTTCCTATCCTTTCCTATTTACTCAGTGGGGCCTCACCTTTGCTAATCCTATCATCCATCTGTGTAATGTATATATCACCGTAGTCTTTGAATGTGGGGGCTTGCTATACCTTTTGCGGTCTATTTCTGAGGCAGAGAGTTATTCATCTTTCCTTCCTTTAGGATAGCTAGTTCTCCGGCTGGGTTCGCGGTGAATAGGATGTTAGGTCACCCCTCAGCTACTTCTAGTCTTGATGGTTAGTAAGGGGATGGCGGCCAGATTACTTGCCAATGCTCTTGTCACTTTTTTGCCAATGATCTATTGTGATATTCCATGGTTCCAGATCATAACATCAATCATTTATTAGCTCCTTGTTAAGAGCTTAATTGGAATGAGCATAATGCAGATAATTTCATCTATGAATTACCAATGAAACCCAAAGGAGCTGTAAGTCCATACTACAAGGAAGCAATACCTCTACCTCAAATACCACTGGTAACATTTTCAATGTCAAAGAAATAATTAACTGTAACTGATCCTATATAATTTATTTATTGGAATGTAGCTGTGGGTTCCAATATGTCGGTTGTACCATCCAGCCGATGCATTGTAGATTAAATAAACATCGCCTTAACATCCGACATTGATGTTTTGCACCACAGTGTCTTCAAACATTTTACTCTTGAGCATCAGAAAAATCCAGATGAGTTACGACTCATTATTATAGAACAAATCCCTGATTATATTACGCATAGATTTAGGAAGTTGATAAATGGGGAGTATGTGTTATGCCCTGGTGGTGGATCCTCTGGGCCATGCACCGGACTCCCCCAGTGAGGCAACCCGGAGCTAACCCCTGTACAGGGACTGTCCTGATCACCCCACCAGAGGGCCTAGATGCACGGTAGCCGGAGCACTAGTGGTACTGGGTCAGCGTCCTTTAGGGGACTGGTAGCAAGATGTCTCTAGAGTCACAGAGTTCCTGGAGGCAATGCAGATGACGGAGACCAGGTTCAGGTACCAGGTAGAAACATCAGGCGGGATCTGGATCCTGCTGGACGTGAGGGCAGAGGTCACCAGGTGAAGTCGGGGATCGGAGACAGGTTCAGGCTGAAGGCAGATGATGGGATTCACAGCCGACAGTCACCGGAGGACTTCCTGGGCAATCCGCAGTCAGGACCAGGTTAATGTAGCAGGGCTGGCTCTGTGGAAGACACAGGGTTAGAGAGAAGCAAGGCACTAGGAGACCTGAACACCTAGCTTACAGAAACACGTTGAACAGGCGCCGCCCACATGGAAAGGGGAGTCTTATATACTCTGCACCTGTCTCAGCCATATCCTGTTTCAGGAGTGCTGGGCCTATAAGACAAGGTGAGTGGGCGCGGCCCTGCCCTATACACATGCATGTGCCTAAGAATCAGAGTCAGACTCAAGAGACCAGGAACAGGACGCAGGAGAGCACGAGCGGGAGCGGCAGCCGTGACCGGTGGGCACGTGGACCGGATCAGTAGGTAAGGAGTAATGCCGTGACGGTGAGACTGGATCAGTGGGTAAGGAGCGGTGCCGTAATGGCGTGACCGGATCAGTGTGTAAGGGGCGGTGCCAGGACACCAAGAGCATGACAGTATGTTTGGATATATAAATTTGGAACATTAACTCCAGAGGGTCTGAACATTAGCATTGAAAATGTTAGTTGATTCATTAGGGAACAATGGATTGATATCATCCATCAGCAATTAATTTATATTCTTTTCTGTGTTTATTAACTCAGCAATTTAAGAGTGTAGTTTTTATTGTAATTTAAAATTTATAATTAATCAGTTATTTAATCCAATTAATTGTTAGTTAATTATAAATTGCTGATTAGCCATTTTTGTATATAATACCACACCTTTTTTGGTATGTCAATGACCCGCCCGAGGGCCGTCGGGTACTCGGTTCCGGGTGTTGGTTAATGGGATTATGTCACAGGGGCCTGTGCCCTGTCACTTGGCCCTGGTGGTCGCTGAAAGTTGGTAACTAGTAAAAAAAAAATAAAAAAAAAAATAAAAGTATTTTGTGATGCCACCTACGGTTCCAGTATGGTTACTGGGGCTGCAGGTCAGACCTCCGGGGCGATGGTTAGGCAGCCAGTTTTTACGCTTCCCGTAAGTGAAGCGGGATCCCCAGGGCAGTTTTTGTAGCCTTACACAAATATGGCAGTTTATCTTTACAGCCTTTTCAACTGTCACTTTAGTGCAGCAGCCTATGGCTCCTCAGATGAGAGAAATAAAGTATGTCACACCAATTCATTAACTCTGACCAGGTTTTACTTCCAGCTATTACTTAGGGTACAGTCTCTGATGTGACAATTTTTGATAATCTGGGAACAGTTCAGGATGTCTACACCAGGTCAGTTGTGTGGCCTCCCTGCTGCGCTGTGTCTCTCCTTGGTACTAGGCTGCCTGGAGCTATACCTTGTCCCTCTCTTCCTCTCTTCACCTGTATGGCAGGCGGCGGGAGCTTCTCTAAGGGGCACTGCTGTACTCACTGCGGTCTCTAAGCTCTGTGTAGCGGCTTTGCCTTCAGGTGCTGCTGTGGCCAGGAGATCTGGAGTCTTCCTGGCCTCCGGTCTTTATTGCTGGGCAGATTAGATCCCTCACAATCTTGTCCGGTAATCAGCGCTGTTCCTCGGGGATGAACCGATGTGGCTCCACCCCCCCGGTCACTCCTCTTTTGCCTCACTCCTAGATCCCTCAGTCTGTTACACAGCTACTCATACGGGCTTAGCACAGCCCTCTCCACCTTGATGTCATCACAGTTCTCGCTCGAGCTCAACTGTTTCCTCTCTCCTGCTCAACTGTCAACTGTTGACTCTGCCTCCAGGCCTAGATTTAAAGTGGACTTCACCTGAGCTCGGTTTGTAGGGTTCCCCTTCCAGGCCTGGCGTGGAAGGTGTTTTTTGTGGGATTACCTGATGTGGAGACCCTTCACTGCCCCAGGTACAGGTAACCGAACCCTGGAGTGCCACATCAACACCTGAGGAAGGGGACAGTTTTGGTCCCAGAAACGCTACTTTTCAAAAAAACCTATTCTTTATCATACCCTACTGGTCTTCAGTGCCTCTTATATGCTTTTTTCACAATCCCTTTTATTACACAGTGTATGGCACAGTGGTATCCTGTCTCCATGAACTGTTTATATCAGGCTACTGCCAGAGCTGCAATGGCTAATCTGTGGGTATGTCAGGAATCCACCGATCCAATATGAATCAATATCTAAGTAATGAACAACTTCTTTAATCTCCCCCTTTTGCTTCAGCTTTCTGCAGCTGACTATATCGCATGACAGTGCTTTCTACCGATTCTGCCATATACAGTCACGCTTGGCTGACCAGTGTGCACAGTCTTGCTGATGAGCATTAGAACTGTGAAATTTAACTTTCAGAGGCAGATAAAAATTATGCCTGACTGTAGATATCTTCTTTGGTGGCTCAGTGGTTAGCACTGCAGTCTTGCAGCGCTGCGGTCCTGGGTTCAAATTCCACCAAGGCCAACATCTGCAAGGAGTTTGTATGTTCTCCCCGTGTTTGTGTGGGTTTCCTCCGGGGTCTCCGGTTTCCTCCCACACTCCAAAGACATACAGATAGGGAATTTAGATTGTGAGCTCCAATTGGGACAGTGTTTCCAATGTGTGTAAAGCGCTGTAGAATCAATAGTGCTATATAAATGAATAAATAGTATTATTATTATTATTTTTCAGCAGTAAGCATCTGAATTCACTGAATATTCCCTCGGACTGGTAATTTGCATCTTAGCTTCCGCTACTCTTGTTGTTGGATTAAGCAGGTGATATTACAGGCCATGTTTCTGTGTGTGGAAACGTTGCATTTTTTCTACAAGTGTTGACACCAAAATATACAATATTATTTATTGTGTATCTAATGCATTATTTAATGGGCAGAATTTTGATTCTGTCTTTTTATTGCAGAAATCCTGCAATCCCGCACTCATAAACGCAACTGCGATTTTACATACATTTTTTTAGGCTCCTCATAGAAGTCTACAGGGAGAAAACCCCCCAAAATAAAACCGTACAGTTTCAATGTCTTTAAGTGCACAGGGGGCATGAATTTTCATAAAATCACATACATTTTACTTGAACTGTTCAATGCAAATTTTGTGGACAAAAAATGCAGCAGAAACAATAAAAAATAAAAAATGGAGCATTGTCGCCATATGGAAACACGACACAATACAGAACTGTATTTGTGACGCCCTGGCCTATCAGGTCGTCACAGGGTATTGTGCAATCTGCCCTTCTGCACAGTATCCACTCCTCGCTGGTTACGGATCCTGGTTCTTTGGTGTTGCTAACAGCTTAGCCAATCAAAATCCTAGAAACACTTTGCACCGAACCCACCAGACACACCATTGGGAGGCCTGAAGGGAATAGGGCCGCCCACATGGGGGGTTGGTAGGGGAAAGTGGGAAAGTGACAGAGAAGTGAAACAGGAGTGAAAGGAGTAGGAGGTGAAAAGTGACTCTCTGAGAGGGAGAGGTCACCGGCAGGGAGCAGGGATCCTGGAGTTTACTAGGTGGCAGACGTTGGTCTGGGCCTGGTAGGAGCTAGAACCCCGGTGGCAGGGGATCGCTTCAAGGGGCACGGACTGCCGAGGAGGGCAGCCGGCGGCCTTGAGCCATCACTGGGCAGGGGCCAGGGCACGACGGGGTACGTGGACCCTAGACCGGGAAGTAGCTTCACGCGTCCTGGTAATTTACCCAACGGGGGTGATGACTTCAAGATTCATCCCCAACCTGCTCCAAAATCGGGGTACTAGCGCACTGATGGGATAGGACTTTCCCAAATACAGTCCAAAGAAATCCTACGCATGAACCCTGAAAGCAAGCTCACTCCGTTAGCCATATGGGTGAGCGGGACCCGAAAAGTTTCAAGCTTGAGGGTCCAACTAGTGAGAAGGTGCCACGGAAAAGGCCACAGGCTAACAGCAACACCAAGGGCACGGATCCCAGCATGCTCCCTCCAGGCTGCAGTGGTGCTCAGAATTCTGGTTTACAAGCTGTCGGTGTTATTATTCCTGGACTGAGTGAGTATGCTGAAAAGCCCCTTTTCCTCTACCCAACGGCACCCCAAACACCAACACCCAACGGGCCCCGGGGCACAAACCCCCTACCCACGGAGGAGTTAAACATCCTGCTGCTACACCATCGCCACCGGGGTTCCCCAACAGCAGCGGTGGTCTCCCACATTACCACACACCGTGGGTGGCGTCACAAACTTTCTAATCCCCTGTACATACTCCCCCTCTTCTTTTAATTCGAGTGTCCGTGCGGACACCCCGGGTCCGGAGACCCCTCGAGCCAACGCGGCTCCAAATCCGAGCGGCCGCAATCATTTTAATGCCACAAACATGCCTTACTTTTGATCAGTATGCACAGTGCTGTGTAATGGCGGCGTGGTTTTGTGGGTGAAAGAGGTTTCCGTACAAAATTAAAGGGGCAGTTTAAGGATCATTTAAAAGATCGCAGTCACTAAGCGCTGTCGTGATTCCAACACAATGCTTTTACTGCGTACCTCCTGTAGTATATACCGCTGTGGATATCATTGCAAAAAAGGGTCAGCGGCAATCTGCACATTTCACCTTTTGTATCGTAACGACTGAAACTTGCGACTACATCCGCGAGATTTTTTAGCAACTATAGCTCTGTATGACACGTACCTTCATATTCCAGTGTTAATGGGGTGCTCCTATGCCAGCAACATCATCCCTCAGTCAACACCTGAAATGGTGGTTGGACCACTCTCAGCTGACTCAGGGCAGAAGTTGGGGAGGCTTATCCAAAAGTCCTCACTATGGAGGTGTCTGCCTGGGGTGTGCATGCAGAAATCATGTTAGCTCTGAAGCTGTGGTCCAGTCAGGTCCACTTAGCTCTTTCCTCTAATATGAGGGATCTCAGGGCTATTGTTAGCCCTGCTCCAGTTCCAATTTCTCCTACATGATCCTTATGTTCAAATTCAGCCTTTGGCAAAAGTAGTAATGAGGGCTTCTAACCAATAGTGCCACCCTTTTTTCTTTATACTGCTATTCAAAGAGATTGAGCACTACTTGGACAGCCCCTTCTCACTCGCCATGTTTGACCCCATAAAAATAATAAAGTCTATATTCACCTCCGGTACTGACATAGTTCCCAGGATCCATGTGACTTTGTTATGACACGTGTGCCCCGTGACCAATCAGCGCTGGCTTCCTACTCCTCACCATTGGACAGTTAAGTAATTAACAGGAAGTGAGTGGGAGCCGCAGCACTCACTTCCTGTTAATTACTTAACAGTCCGAAGGCGGGGAGAAGACAGCCGCGCTGATTGATCGTGTGGAGTCGTGTGAGGGCTCATTTTTTTCGCCCTGAGCCAACGTTTTTATTAATACCATTTGGGATTCGATACAATGTTTTGATCGTTTTTTTGTGCTGCTGTGGCGGTTGAAAAACCACAATTCTTTCAAGCTTAAAAAATCTCAATTATTGGTCAGGGAATATAGATTTTCCCACTACTGAGACAGATGACAGTTGGTGCTCGTAAGATTCTACGGAGAACTGAAATTTCAGGAGAACTTGCAGCAGAATGTCGGTGTCTGCCTCCAGATCTTCCATTCCTCTTCCCCGTTCCATAGATCTTTCAGTTCCTCAGTCATGGGGAGACCTGTATTCAATAGAAATAGATTGACAGTGAAGTATCAGGTCAGGAGGAGACAGAAGCAGATTTCTCTGATAAGACATATTACAGAGACTTAAGGGCCCGTTACACGCTACAATTTATCTGAGGATCGCATGTGCGACGTGACACGCCCAGATCGTATTTACGATGTGCCGGTATCGCTTATAGGTCCTTTATTTGCTGTCACATGTAACGATCTCAAAATCGACGCTTCAGCGATCAACGATATATTGTTGGACCCAGGCGGTCGTTTGAATGTTGTTCGATGTTGGCAGGGTGTCAAACGGAGCAATATGTCGGCTGCTTCCCCAAAACGAACAATTTTTTTAAAAATAAACGACATGTCAACGATCCACGATTTTCATCCTATTTGCGATTGTTCAGAGTCGCTCGTAGGTGTCACACGCAACGACGTCGCAAACGATGCCGGATGTGCGTCACGAAAACCGTGACCTTGATGACATATCTCCCGATAAATCGACGCGTGTAACGGGCCCTTTATTTTCCTTTGTGCTATTGAGTTATGAAAAGAAAGCGCCGGTTATTCTGTATGGTAAAATGTCATCCTGAGCTCGGTGTCTGTGACGCCATACACCATAATAATAGGGGGTCCGGACAAGGGTCGTCCTGATGGACACCGCAATATCCCAGCGGATCGCAGCCATGCGTGAAGCTTTATAAAGAACGCCAGCTCTGGGAAGACTGCCAACATAGTGCCATGGCCAAGAGTAAGGCTTGGGCTTCTCAGCATAGCTCTTGTATGGGTCAATTATCTGTAATGCAGAATGCATCATGACTATCAATATCTGGACATAGCAGGAAATCATCCAAACCATCAAGTAAATAATAGATGACAGAGGAGAGCTGCTGACTGCTGAGCTGTGCATTACCAGCACTCACTCCAAATCCATAGCGTTCATAAATGTCCCTCCAGAGCGGCAATCACCTGACAGCTGCCCGCCGCCATACATCCCAGTGTAAACACTCACTGACAGGAAGAGCGGGGGCGCCGGGAGGGATGCTCCGAGGCTGACCAATCACACGCTGCCGTACATACCGGCCCTGCAGGGCAGCCAATAGCAGCCCGCCAATCATATTCAGCCAGGAAGAGTCTCCGCTCCCTGGCTGTGCACTTGTCATTGTTTAGTGAGTAGCGGAGCCGCGCGGTCACACGGAGCAATGGCCGAGGCCGGGCGCCCGGAGTAACGGCAGCACCGGGGACCGCCGGGAGCCGCTGGTAAGGTGTGCGGGTAATAGCGGCGCGGGCCCGGCACGTCTGGGGACTTGTCTAACAGCTGCTCGCTTCATAGACAAACTGTCACCTCTCCAACTGCTCCATAGTAATAGGGAGGGGAGACGTGTGTGTGTGTATGTATGTATGTATGTATGTATATATATATATATATATGTGTGTATATATATATGTGTGTGTGTGTGTATATGCTGCAGAGTAGGGATTCTTTCAAAATAGAAGTGTTAATAGTTTATCTATACAAAGTGAATGAGCGAAAGAGAAATCTAAATTGAAACCTCATCACTATTTGGTGGGACCATCACAGCAAGCGGGGTCCCTTCCCCGGGGTGCACATACACCTACTCATGGGATGTGGAGAAACTCGGCAGGGAGGTCGTTCCAAATATCTTGGATAACAGATCTGTGGATGTGGACTTCTACAAACCCAGCTATTTATTTTACTCACTAAATAGCACTATTAATTCCACAGCGCTTTACAGATGTGATTATCACTGTCCCCATTGGGGCTCAAAGTCTACTCTCCCTCTCAGTACGTCTCTAGTGTGTGGCAAAACCCACGGAGAACATACAAACTCTTTACAGATGTCGTCCTTGGTGGGACTTGAACCCAAGAGACCCCAGCGCTGCAAAGCAACAGTGCTAATCACTGAATCAATAGCCTCTCCAAATTTATTCTGCAGCAGGACAACAGCCGCCATATAGCCAGTGTTATTAAGAATGATCTTCATCACTAAGGAGCACAAAGAGTCCTGAGAGTGATGATCCGGCCCCACGGAGCCCCGATCTCAGCAGTACACAGTCTGCATTATATGAGGAGACAGAAGGATCTCCACAAGCGACATCCACAGAAGATCTGGGGTCAGTTCTCCAAAATGTTTGGAATAGCCCTCCTGTCAGATTTCTTAAACTGTGTGTGAGTGTACATAGAACTGATGCTGTTTTGAAGACTAAGGGTATGTGCCCACGATCAGGACTCAATGTGTCCTGAACACAGTGGGTCCTGACCTGCGGGGCTGCGAGTCTCCTCTGCAGGAGACCGCAGCTGCTTGTACCCACGATCAGGGTTCAGTGTGCTGTGGTCTTTCGCTTGTCTTCGCCCTACGGAGGACGCATGCAAATCCACAGCAAACATTTGACATGCTGCAGTCTGGAAAGCCGCACCGCAGGTCAGTGTTTGCTGTGGAAAAAACAAGCACACTGGGCATGGGATTTCTAGAAATCCCTCCACTGTGCTTGTACTGTACAACGCAGCGTTTTGGAGACGGCAAAAACACGCTACATCCAAAACGGTGCAAACACTGATCGTAGACATGCACTTTAAGGCTATGTGGCAGTGCACACGCTGCAGAAAATGTGTTCACAAAAAAAACACACTGTGCCAGAAAATGCAACAAGAAAGAAAAGCATGCACTTTTTGTACGTTTTTTTTTTTTTTGCGTAAAATCAATGGCTGGAAAGGCTAAAAACAAAAAAAAAAACGCAGGACAAAACGGCCCAAAGAATTGACATGTTGTAGGTTTTTTGTCAAACCCAAACTGCATGCTAACAAAAAAAAAGCAACTTGTGCACAGCATTTCTGAATTCTTATAGACTTTGCTGGGAGAAGGAAAGACATGCGATCTTGGGCAAAAAAAAACAAAACGCAGCGTGCGCACAGGGCCTAAAGGCGAATGCACTAAATATTAATTTAGATGTCTGTTTTCTTCATTTACTCTGCGTTTTGTTAATTGATAAAAATAAACTATTAACACTTTTATTTTTTAAAGTGTTCTTTGCAGCATTAGGTCCACACCCACCTAATCTAATACTTTTGCATGGTAGTGTGTTTGTATACATGTATGTGTGTGGGTATATACACACAGTGGCATTTCCCATGATGATCATTATGGAATGAATAAGGTGCTGAGGTGTGTGTTGTTTCAGCCTTATAGATGACATAATGCCAGAGTCCTATAATATACGGTACATGACAGCAGTACTCCATCATAGTAATATACGGTACCTGTCAGATCCATATATCGATAATGGCATTCATCATGCACATTAGTTATCTCCTCAGAAATATTCTAGAGTGGTATCTATAAAATGTTATATAGAGGTAAACTGTAGGACAGGTCCTAGGGAACCACAGGGGCTTCCTTTTAATTATAATTAAAATATATTAATAGCTTATGTAAATGATAGTGGTAGAGAGCGCCACACTGGTACCACAAGCATAAGGATGATTGACAGTCTTACATATTATCACAAGGTTAGCAGAGGTGTAGTAGCATTGTCTCCTTGTGCATGTCATTTGTATTACATCAGATATGGTGGCGCAGTATTTGTACACTTATAAAGCGACTATCCTCTGTCTCGCTCTCTCTCACACTCTCCTTAGCTGATTGTGTGTTCAGTCAGGAAAAGGAGGAAGCCGCCGTTAGGCTATGTGCGCACGTTGCGTATTTCCATGCAGTTACGCTGCGATCTGCGCCGCAGCGTAACTGCATGCGTCCTGCGTCCCCAGCATAATCTATGAAGATTATGCCGGAGACGTGCGCAAGTGGCGTCTTAGAGCGCAGCTCGAAGCGCGCGTTCTAAGAAGTGACATGTCACTTCTTTCGTGCGCTCTGCCTGCAGCTCCCGCTCTGTCTATGGGAGGGGCTGCAGTCAGAGCGCATGAAATCAGCTTTTTTTTCACTACGGACTCTTTCTGTAGCGATTTGAAGCGCACGTGTGCTGTTCAAATCGCTGCAGAAATTTCTGCAGGGACAGTACGCAACGTGCGCACATAGCCTAAGATGCCTTCCTATATATTAAGTCTTGGCGGATTTGGCTGACGTTGGATCTCTTGTGTGGTCAGTAGGGGTGGGTGGGCACTGCCATGCTTTGGTGCTCGGTACTGGAAACATGCAGGTCAGACTCCCAGACAGGCTTATCTTGTGTACCGAGTATAATGGAAGTCAACAGGAAACTTCAGCATTTTTCCAGATCTTCATGAAAAATGCTCAAGTCTCCCATTGACTTATATTACGCTCAGTATTCATGTCGAAAAATCTGGGCGTCTGACCTGCTCGTTTCGACTACCGAGCACACAAGCATGGTAGTGCCTGCTCATTATTATTATTATTATTATTATTATTATTATTTATTATAGCGCCATCAATTCCATGGCACTTTACATGTGAAAGAGGTATACATAATAGAAACCAGTACAATAATCATAAACAATACAAGGCACAGACTGGTACAGGAGGATAGAGGTCCCTGCCCGCGAGGGCTCACAGTCTACAAGGGATAGGTGAGGATACAGTAGGTGAGGGTAGAGCTGGTTGTGCAGCGCTATATCAGACTAAAGGTTACGGCAGGTTGTAGGCTTGTCGGAAAAGGTGGGTCTTCAGGTTCCTTTTGAAGCTTGTCAAGGTAGGCACGAGTCTGATGTGTTGTGGCCGAGCGTTCCAGAGTATGGGGGAGGCACGGGAGAAATCTTGGATGCGATGGTGGGAAGAGGAGATGAGATGGGAGTAGAGAAGGAGATCTTGTGAGGATTGAAGGTTACGTGCAGGTAAGTACCGGGGGACTAGGTCACAGATGTAGGGAGGAGACAGGTTGTGGATGGCTTTGTAGGTCATGGTTAGGGTTTTGACCTGGAGTCGTTGGGCAATGGGAAGCCACTGAAGGGATTGGCAGAGAGGAAAGGTCGGGGAGTAGCGAGGGGACAGGTGGATTAGTCGGGCAGCATAGTTTAGAATAGATCAGGGGTGGGCAATTAATTTTCCCATGGGGCCGCATGAGAAATTGGGATTGGTTTAGAGGGCCGGACTAATATAATTACCTCAGTTCTACCCAATATACTACATCACTACACCCCCTCCATATACTACACCTGTAATAAACTACACCCCTATATACTACACCTGTATTATACTACACTCCCTCCATATACCTGTAATATACTACACCCCCATATACACCTGTATTATACTACACCACTATATAATACACCTCCGATATACTACATCATTACACCCCTATATACTACACCTGTAATATAGTACACCTCCATATAGCACACCTGTAATATACTACATCACTACACCACTATATAGCACACCTGTAATATACTACAACTCCATATAGTACACCTGTAATATACTACATCACTACACCCCTATATACACCTGTAATATACTACATCACTACACCCCATATACTACACCTGTAATATACTACACCTCCATATAGCACACCTGTAATATACTACATCACTACACCACTATATAGCCCACCTGTAATATACTACACCTCCATATAGCACACCTGTAATATACTACGCCTCCATATAGCAAACCTGTAATATACTACGCCTCCATATAGCAAACCTGTAATATACTACGCCTCCATATAGCACACCTGTAATATACTACGCCTCTATATAGTACACCTGTAATATACTACACCTCCATATAGTACACCTGTAATGTACTACGCCTCCATATAGCACACCTGTAATATACTACGCCTCCATATAGCACACCTGTAATATACTACGCCTCCATATAGCACACCTGTAATATACTACACCTCCATATAGCACACCTGTAATATACTACATCACTACACCCCTATATAGCACACCTGTAATATACTACACCTTCATATAGCACACCTGTAATATACTACGCCTCCATATAGCACACCTGTAATATACTACGCCTCCATATAGCACACCTGTAATATACTACGCCTCCATATAGCACACCTGTAATATACTACGCCTCCATATAGTACACCTGTAATATACTACACCTCCATATAGTACACCTGTAATATACTACACCTCCATATAGCACACCTGTAATATACTACATCACTACACCCCTATATAGCACACCTGTAATATACTACACCTTCATATAGCACACCTGTAATATACTACGCCTCCATATAGCACACCTGTAATATACTACGCCTCCATATAGTACACCTGTAATATACTACACCTCCATATAGCACACCTGTAATATACTACATCACTACACCCCTATATAGCACACCTGTAATATACTACACCTCCATATAGCACACCTGTAATATACTACGCCTCCATATAGCACACCTGTAATATACTACACCTCCATATAGCACACCTGTAATATACTACGCCTCCATATAGCACACCTGTAATATACTACGCCTCCATATAGCACACCTGTAATATACTACGCCTCCATATAGTACACCTGTAATATACTACACCTCCATATAGCACACCTGTAATATACTACGCCTCCATATAGTACACCTGTAATATACTACACCTCCATATAGCACACCGGTAATATACTACACCTCCATATAGCACACCTGTAATATACTACATCACTACACCCCTATATAGCACACCTGTAATATACTACACCTTCATATAGCACACCTGTAATATACTACGCCTCCATATAGCACACCTGTAATATACTACGCCTCCATATAGCACACCTGTAATATACTACGCCTCCATATAGTACACCTGTAATATACTACACCTCCATATAGTACACCTGTAATATACTACACCTCCATATAGCACACCTGTAATATACTACATCACTACACCCCTATATAGCACACCTGTAATATACTACACCTTCATATAGCACACCTGTAATATACTACGCCTCCATATAGCACACCTGTAATATACTACGCCTCCATATAGTACACCTGTAATATACTACACCTCCATATAGCACACCTGTAATATACTACGCCTCCATATAGCACACCTGTAATATACTACGCCTCCATATAGCACACCTGTAATATACTACACCTCCATATAGCACACCTGTAATATACTACGCCTCCATATAGCACACCTGTAATATACTACGCCTCCATATAGCACACCTGTAATATACTACGCCTCCATATAGTACACCTGTAATATACTACACCTCCATATAGCACACCTGTAATATACTACGCCTCCATATAGTACACCTGTAATATACTACACCTCCATATAGCACACCGGTAATATACTACACCTCTATATAGTACACCTGTAATATACTACATCACTACACCCCATATACTACACCTGTAAGATACTACATCACTACACCACTATATAGCACACCTGTAATATACTACACCTCCATATAGCACACCTGTAATATACACCTCCATATAGCACACCTGTAATATACTACGCCTCCATATAGCACACCTGTAATATACTACACCTCCATATAGCACACCTGTAATATACTACACCTCTATATAGTACACCTGTAATATACAACATCACTACACCCCATATAGCACACCTGTAATATAGTACACCCCCATATAGTACACCTGTAATATACAACATCACTACACCCCATATACTACACCTGTAAGATACTACATCACTACACCACTATATAGCACACCTGTAATATACTACATCACTATACCCCCATATACTACACCACTAGCCTGCACCCCCATATCACACACACTAAACCCCATACAGCCTGCACCCCCATATCACACACACTACACCCCCATATGTCACACACCATGCCCACATATCTCACCCTGCCTGTACCCCAACTTACCCCTCTCAAACACTCTGCACCCCTTCACATCCTTCTGTCAGTCTGCAGCCCTCATATGCACTCACCCTGCAGCCCCCTTTCCCCTCATGTCCCCTCTTTTCTTATTACCAGTCATCATGTGTCCACATCTCCTTCAGGATTCAGCATGTCTTGCTTTCTGCCCGACATCCTGTGTCTCCTCCCACACAGTCACATGGGCGTGACATCATCGCAGGTCCTGCAAGATGCAATATTCCGTCTGCTGTGCTGCTTCTTTCTCCTGCCCGGCGGGAACTTTTGAAATGACACACGCAGCGCAGTACTGACGTCAGAGCGCGCGTGTGTCACTGACAATTAGTGCCGGCAGGGAACAGAGGAAAGACTCCTGCGTTCCGCTGCCTGCACTGACTGTGCGGACCTGCACAGGATCTCTCCCTGCTCGGCACGCTGCAGCCCGGCTCCACTGCACCGGCTGAAGACGGGCGGGCCGGTCACAGAGAGCAGGCGGGCCGGATGTGGCCCGCGGGCCGCCCCTTGCCCAGGTCTGGAATAGATTGTAGGGTGCGAGACTGTTAAAAGGGAGGCCACAGAGCAGGAGGTTGCAATAATCCAGACGGGAGATAATCAGGGCATGTACTAGGGTTTTTGCAGCTTCTTGGGAAAGGAATGTACAGATCCGGGAAATATTTTTGAGTTGGAGGCGACAGGAGGTGAAGAAGGCTTGGATGTGTGGCTTGACAGAGAGATCAGAGTCTAGGGTTACTCCCAGGCAGCGAGCGCGTGGTACAGGGGAAAGTGAGCAGCAATTGACATTGATGGATATGCCAGGTGAGGGGGTTGAGGGAGGAGGAGGAAAGGCAATGAATTCTGTTTTGTCCATGTTCAGTTTTAGGAATCGAGCAGAGAAAAAGGATGAAATAGCAGACAGACATTGTGGGATTCTGGTTAGTAGGGAGGTAATGTCAGGTCCAGAGAGCTAGATCTGCTCATCACTACAGTTGTGGTCTGTCTACCTTTGACTGATACTTAAAGGGATACGTTCAGCATTTTTTTTTTTTATGTAATCTGACCGCAGTATATTGTAAGGACAGAGAACCTGATTCTGGCTAGGTATCACTTAGTTTACTGGTCACAGCAGTTGTGATAGAATCACAGTTTGCTCTGGAGCGAGCAGCGCTCAGAATGCTTAGCGTTGTGTAACCTCACCCCCCCTACATGAGTGATTGGCAGTAGAGCTGAGCAAACTTTTGGAAATTCGGTTCTTCAGGTAAAAAAGTTTGATTTATGACCCCGCCAACTTGATCCAAACCTGAATGGAAGTCTGTAATTGGGCAGTTTGTAGCTCCACCCACATGTTGCCAGCCATAAGCTGTTTACACAGAATAAGTTGACAGAGGCCTCTGATAACGTTTCCTGTAGTAATCATCTCCTGCTGATAAAACACTGATTGTATAGAAAAGGAAAAACGCAGTCCAGTGACATATTGCTACAATCGGGGTCTCAATCCCCACATCACGCTGCTTTCAGATTACATAGCAAAAACCTGCTGACAGGTTCCCTTTAAAATTCATATATTCAGATTTGTTTCCTTGGACTGTGCAGCAATGTTCTCGTCTGTTAAAGTTTAATGAAGGAGAAGAGAAGTGATTCTTCTTCGGAGCAGTGTAGTGTTTGCTTTGATTGACTAGACGTCCTTTCCTTTCATTGCAGCTGAATCACTTAGACCAGTTTCACAGAGCAGTATATTTCAGCCAAAACATGGGCTGAATACAGAAAAATAAAATGTTTCATTATGCTTGCCTCCCTTTATGATTATTCTGGTCTTTGATTGAAAACTAAAAAATGTTCATAACTCAGAGGGGTCACCTCAGATTTACTAACTTCTGTCTGTCCCTGTCTTCATAGAGTTCAGATGAGAGGTGCACAACGCCACACAACTTTCTCCACTGATGTCTATGGGAACTGCTAGAAAAAGCAGATGGGGTGAGGCTTCTAGAAGTGGGAGAAGTGCCTGTAATATATATGGAATCTTGTGGATATGCATCTAAGGCAGGGGTCACATTGATGTATAGAATCCGATGATTCTGTCATGTGAGACTCGTATGCTAATGACAATAGGCTCAAACTCTGCTGCGAGCGCGGGCCGGGTCATTCACTGTGCTCCGGGTCTCCCGCACGTGAGAATCAGATCATCGGTGTGGAGAAGAGGAAAGATTTAATTCCTCCTTTTTTTCCATTGTGTGTCTCGGCCTATATCTGACTACACTCGGAAGACGCCCAAGTGCAGTCCAATATTTTCACACATAAATTGACTTAAATGTGTGCGTACCATACGAGATACGCTGCCAATTGCAGTATGCAGCAATTTTTTTTTTATATTCTCTCCCCCCCCCCCCCCCCCCCTCCCCTTCCAGCACTGGAGTGACCTTTTCATTGTAAACCCCCTGTCATTTAGTTACCATCCGGCATCTTTACCTTTTACTAACGCCTCTCCGGTCCTGTGGCACCATCTTGTGCTCGTATCTTCTGACTGTCTGGAATTCAACAGTTACGTTACAAGCTCCCTATGTAACTCTATGAGAGCCAGAACAAGGCTCTCATAGAGATGTATTGAGTTGTGACCTTTTGTTATGCTCCAGCAAACACTGGAGCGGCAAGCAGGTCAAAAATCTGAGACTGAGTAGGTTAACCCATCAATGGTGAGTATATGACAGGGGGACTTAGATTTAAAGCACCACTGCAGCGGTGCAATAAGAGAAATGCTGGAGTTGTGCTTTAATCCCTTCAAAATCTGACATTCTGATACATCATAGGTCATGTCTCTGCCTTTGATGCAGGCTCACATGCTGAGCCTGCACCCTTCCTGGCACATGTCAGGTCAGCCGACATGTTCCTCCTATCTGCCCGCTGCTGTTACCTAGTTAAATCCCGCTGTCAATCTCGGATGGTGAGATTTAACACGTGCCCGAGAGAAGCACGTTGTTCCCGTCTCCCATCGGCGGCCCCGTGACGTGGTCATGTGGTGCTGATGGATTGTCATGACAGCAGGTGGTCAGCTGATGACCCCGGGCAATGTCATGACGTTCCTATGAACACTAGCTGAGCGCTGGTATTCAAAGACTAGAGCATTTCTGCTTTACTGAGCGGAGCTGATGCACAGCTCTGTACAGCACAAGCGAGTGGAGTATATGCGCTTCAAGTCCCCTAAGAGGTCTAGTAAAAATTATACAGCAACAAAAACAAAGCTCAAATCACCCCCCTTTTTGCCTCATTGAAAAAACCCATAAGAAAATACATATATGATATTGCTGCCTTATGAAAATATAAAATTAAATTAATTTGATCAGTAAACAGCATAATGGAAAAAAAATAAAAAATTTAAAAGCAAGAATTTATTTTTTGGGGCCACCACATCATTGCGATAAAATACAATGTAGAGGCGATCAAAACCCATTGCATCTACCCCAAAATAGTATTTGTAAAAACATCAGCTCAGGATGCAAAATATAAGCCATCGCACAGCCCCAGATCCCGAAAAATGAGAATGTTAGGCTATGTGCCCATGGGACTCTGTATCTGCGGATTTTTCTGCATCAAAATCCGCAGCTTTCCCCCGGAATCCGCACCTTTTCATAAGTGCGGATTTGATGTGGATTTTGCGGGGTTTTTTTTTTTATTCAATTGAATAGGCAAAATTCACACGAATAATTGACAGGCTGCAGATTTTTCCGCACGAAAATCCGCACGATTTCCGCTGCGGAAAAATCCGCAGCTTGGGCACAGCATTTCCCAAATGCCATAGAGTAGGAGTAGCTGTGCTGCAGATTTCTGGAAAATCTGCGCCTTTTCCGCGAGAAATCCGCGGCAATATCCGCGCATTTTCCGCAGCGTGGGCACATAGCCTTACAGGTCTCACAAAATGGCTACAAAAGTGTCATTTATTTTATTTTTTTGACGTCAGATTTTTTTTTTCCACCAATTTAAATAAAAAAAAACTATATATGTTTGGCATCTACGTACTCATACGGACCTAGGGAAGCATATTGTCAGGTCAGTTTTACCATATAGTGAACACTGTAACAAAATAAATGTGTTTTTTCCCATTTTGCAGTACAGTATATGCTAAAATTTAATAGTTTTGATAAAAGTTATGGCTTTTGGAAGCAGGGGAGAGAAAAAACAGAATATCGCGTGGTGGTGAAGGGTTATACTGAGTTTTGTTTTAGGCTATGTTCACATTTCCGTTTTTTTTTTTTTTTGCATCAGTCACCTGCGTTGTTTGACGCTTCACGCTTGTGACTCATGCGTTGTACAACGGGTGACAAGAATTGTCATGAGAAAGCTGATTCCGTTGGTGAAATGCTTTCAGGATAAAAACGAGAGCCGGCTGCCGGGAGATCAGCTGATCGCTCTCAAAAGCCGGCGGCCAGCTACTGTGAACGATCAGCTGATCTCCCAGTGATCGGCATTTGAGAGCGATCAGCTGATCTCCCGGCGGCCGGCTTTTATGAGAGCGATCGTTCACAATAGCCGGCCAATCAGCTGATTGCTCACATCAGATCAAAAGCCTGCTGCCGGGAGATCGGCGGATCGCTCTCAAAAGCCGGCGGCTGGCTTTTGAGAGCGATCAGCTGATCTCCCGGCGGCCGGCTTTTATGAGAGCGATCATTCACAGAAGCTGGTCGCCGGGCGATCAGCTGATTGCTCAGCCGCCGAGAGAGAGACATTGATTTAAATGATTAAACACAAGATCTGAGCATGCACAGTGAAAAAAAAAGGATTCCGCGGCTCAAAAAACGTTACATGCTGCGTTCCTGCCGCCCGGCGGTCAGTCGTTCCACGACTAATCAGTCGGGCAGCGGATGCAACGCAAGGGCATCAGTCGCAATCCGCTGCTCATATAAGTCTATGGGAACAATGGAATATGCTAAATGGATTGCGTTGTTTATCAGAACGGCGGATTGTGACAGATCCTAAACAACGGAAATGTGAACATAGCCTTAGGAGATTTTGAAGAAAAAACTTACCAAAAAACACAAGTTTTGATCAGAGAGTTGGAAAGATTCCACTCAGAAAATGTATTTTTGTTGTTTTGTTTTTCTTTAAAAAAAGAAAATAAAATATATAGTTTTTTCTTTTTTTTTTTTTTTCCAGGGTTTACAATCCCTGTTAAATTAAATACTATTTATTTGTAGGTAAGTGGGCCAATTGATACTGTTAATTAGGAATTTCAATCAGAGAATATGGCGATTATGGTTAAAACTGTAGTGTAAATAATTTATTTATTTATTTTTTAATAAAAGAGAAGTAAAGTCTTATGAAACCTGTCTCTATGAAGGGGGACGTTTCCCAATATCCCTTTTAGAAGATTTAGTTGGCTCCTTCCCACAGCTGTAATATGTTGAATGTGCGTTCACAGCAGGTAACTGCTGCATTTTAGCACAAAGCACAAGTATATAAGGACAAATGACTTGGAAGCAGCTAAAAGAAACGAGTGGAAAGGAATAAAGGTTACTGCGGAGAGATTATTGTAGCCCGTTCAGCAGTTAAATCATTAAACAAGCTCTGCTTCTTTCAGCATGAATCCAGCTGTTTGGATAAATGAAACCGAATGTGAGGGGACAACAGTGGGCGAAATAATAGGAAAGATTTTACCAAGATTACTGTTTAATTCTATTTATAGCAAATATAAAAAAAGTGTCCATTTTCGGTGGCAGTAACCTGCGTTGTGATGAGGGTTTTTGATCAGGCATAAGTATTGGGGCTGCTCCACACTTTTACAGTAAAAAGAAATAAAAATTAGTGTCATTATAGGCATTTATTTTTTTTTCCTGGGTTTCTTAAAATCCTATAGACAAACCTATGAGAAAAATTGCATACCAACAGCATGCTGCACCTTGGAAAGAAGCCACAAACCAGACTTTGGATTTGTTTGTCGTCCCCAAAGCTCAGTTTCAACGAATCTATTACATAGGGGGTCTGAAAATTCATGCCAGTCTTGTGTAGTTTTCTCTGATTTCTTTGCACAGAAAATGATCTTTATTCATTGAAAGGGCTCAATCACACACCCGATATCTCACTGTGTGACAAAAATGGATCAATCCCCCACTCCTCCTCCCCCTCCTCCTCTCTTCAGATAGTGATCAGAGTTTGGTCCGAGTGTAATCTGATTTTATTATCCGTAATCTTGTATGTGAAGGAAAAACACAAACTCCAAATTTTCCTTTCTGACAGTCCGTAAAAATGGGACTACAATTGGGTGTAGTTTGATTTTTTTCCCCGGACCCATAGACTTGTATTACCGATTTTTGATCCGACTCTTGGATCAAAATAGGACATCTCTGAGGAACATGAAACCTCACACATGTGAACGACAACATAGACTATCACAGGTCTGAGTGATATCCATGAAAACCACAGATTGTACTCGTACGCATACATGATGTCAATACGTTTTCCTGTTTGGGGCTCCCTCTTGTGGTCAGTGCTGGCGGTGCAGTTGATGTGTGGAGTGAAAGCTACACACCTGTGGAGGACTGGCAATCGGGGTCAGATTGAGCTATTTAACTGAGTCGTTTTCTCTTGTTACTTGCCGGTGGTCAATCTCTCCTGTGTGTTAAGGACATTCTGTAACCACCTCTGCTCACTACCAGAACTCCTCTAGATAAGTGGTCTGTCTAGCTCTGCTGTTTGTTTTCCACTTTCTTGGTGTTTTTTCTGCTTTAATACTAATGCGGGCGTCACACGAGACGAGCGATCGCGCGATGCATCGTCGGGGTCACAGTTTTCGTGACGCACATCCGGCATCGCTTGCGACGTCGTTTCGTGTGACACCTCCGAGTGATGCAGAATTGCTCACAAATCGTGAGTTGTGTACTCGTCACTTATGTTTAGAAATTTGTTTATTTTTAATGGCGCCGGTTGTTCATCATACCTGCGGCAGCACACATCGCTCCGTGTGACACCCCGTGGGAACTATGAACACAGCTTAACTGCGTCCCGCGGCACCCACCGACAATGCGGACGGAAGGAGATGTGCGGTATGTTTAAGTCACGCTCATCTCCGCCCTTCCGCTTCTATTGGCCGGCCGCTGGGTGACGGCGGTGTGACGCCGATCGTCCCTCCCCCTTCAGGAAGTGGACGTTCGCCGCTCACAGCGAGGTCGCTCAGCAGGTAAGTACGTGTAACGGGGGTTTCACGACTTTGTGCGCCACGGGCAACTAATTGCCCGTGATACACAAACTACGGGGACGGGTACGATCGCTTGTGCAATCGCACGTTAGATCGTACCGTGTGAAGCCCGCATTAGGCTGGATTCCTATTTTGTCTGAGTGGAGTTCTTGGTGAAATGGGATCATTCCCTGCTGGGAGTGTCTGTATACTTGGCTCCATGATTCTGCAAGGTATTGTGTTTGTCATGCTTGGTATTAATGCAGTCTCTCATCTGTATTAGTGTTTTTGGATCCCAGTAACATCAGAGTGCTGATACAGTGGGGGAGAGGTTGTGTGACCTCAGCATTTTTCCATATCAGAAGTGCTGGTATATATTAGGGTTTTTACAGCTGCAGACAGTTGCTCTTTTCTATCCTTTCCTATAAAGATAGTTTAGGCCTCACCTTTGCTGAAATCTGTCTTTTCTAACTTTGTGTTTTTCTATATCACCGTAGCCTTTACATGTGGTGGGCTATCTATCTTTGGGGACTACTCTGAGGCAGATTAGCTTTCTTATATCTCTATCTGTGAAATTATTTAGTTCTCCGGCTTTGTCGAGGCGTCCGGGTCATCGTAGGCACGCCCCACGGCTACTTCTAGTTGTGTGTCAGGATTAGGTCTGCAGTCCGTTAAGTTTCCAGCCACTCTGTTACCTTTTTGGGATTCCGCATTTTTTGATCCTCCTCGGTCCCTGAATCATAACACATACAGTTAGAATGAACTCTAAAGTGAGGGTTCTCAGTGCACCCTTAGCCCTCCATCCACCATGGCTGTCAACTGAATGATGGGTCGGCCTATCTTTTGCACGGGAGCGATCACGCCCCTCTCTCCTATACACGGGAGCACGCTCTCTGCTTGGTACTCCTGTGCTCTCTGTTGGATCATTTGTTCCTCAAACATGGTCTATCCAGGCCACACATATATGTAGCACTCCTGCGGTTCAAAGTGCTACAAAATGTGAACGTGGAAACCCAAACCCCGGAATATCTGTGCCAGTCAGTACACAAACATCTTCTGGCCACATTCACACCCCCAACACCAGACTGGGAGACTGGCTAGCAACAGGTAAAAGGGATGGGCACTGATTGGATAGTCGCCACCCAATCTGTAGGGAGAGACCCAGCGAGAGGGAGGGGGTCAATGGTCGGTTGGGAAGTTGGCGGGAGGAAGTAGTGAGCAGAAGTGAAGGAAGGAGTAGAGGAGTTGAGAGGAGAGAGTGAGCAAAAGTACAGAAAGACCTGAAGTAACACTGAAGTGCTGTAATAGGAGTGAGGGACTGTGAAATACGGAACCAGGACTCCAGGAACCGTGGGTTACCTGTGGAAGTCTGGAACCAAGGTTCACAGGACTCAGCACAAGGCGGGGTGCAGACCCTAGGACAGCGGGACACTTTATGGTCAACTGTTAAATCTGCCAGGCGAGAAGTTCTCCAGGGTCCATCGCCAACCCAGAGTCTGAAGCATCAGCAGCAAAGAGGTGACCGGGGACTGAACCCCTTAAATAGTCCAGGCTGCCTGCAATAGGACGAAGTCTGAGGAGAAGGGACTCCCAAGCAGCTCTAGGCCACGGGAGCCCATCAACAACAAGTGTGCATGGAGGACAGCCAACCCAGGTCACAGCTGGCATGGAGAACAAGGGGAGCGGGAACACCTGTAACCGGCACCAGCAGGTCCAGGTACCAGGCCAGTAAAGGCAAGTTGAAACTGCAGTACCAGTGTGGACGGTTTCCTTTGCGCCTCTGCACATACACTGACTGTCCCCTATCATTGCCCCTCCACCATCCACTGCTGTGGCCTGGTCCTTGCGGAGGGCCCAAAACACCTAAGCTGCACTACTCAATCAGCCCCAGCAGGACCCTGCAGCGGAGGCCTCAATAACATGGCCGCGCACCGCAAGTGGCGTAGTCGAGAACTCCTTTTTTTTTTTTTTTTCATTCCCTTTTATTTTTCACCCCTTTTTATCACTCCGACCCCCAGGGTCACGGAACCGACCATTGGCCGCGACCACGACTCCCCCCTGAGTGTCACACACGCCTGGGACAAAGTACCCCACTGCCCTGGGGTGTCACATATACATAACAATATTGGTGGATTAGCCTAATGTGTTGGGAGAGGGGTGCATTAGTTTTGGCCAAAGGTCCAATGCATGGTTTGGACCCTCAGTTACTATTCCTTGCCAACACCGACTGTGTAGACTGACAGTACTTGCTTTTAAAGGGTGAGTACTGTCAGAACTGAAAACTTGGCCATGTGTGCATGGAGACTCTGGCACCACCGGAGCCGAGAGGGCACAGCAGACAGGGCAGAGGAATGTGTGCTGAACCTTGGCCCCTATCTGCTTAGTTCAAATTGAGATATAAGGGTGATTGACTCCTTTTACCATATGTCTGGTTGCAGAGTCTTGTTTCCTTTTTCAGCACAGAGTCACTGCAAAAACTAGGCTATGTGCGCATGCTGCACCAAATCTGCATCTTCTGGGAGAAAAATGCACCAAAAACAGTGTCAATGCTTTTTTGCCATGTATTTCTTTGTCGCTCCATTGGGAGACCCAGACAATTGGGTGTATAGGCTATGCCTCCGGAGGCCGCACAAAGTATTACACTTAAAAGTGTTAAGCCCCTCCCCTTCTGCCTATACACCCCCCGTGCTCCCACGGGCTCCTCAGTTTTTTGCTTTGTGCGAAGGAGGTCAGACACGCACGCACAGCTCCACAGATTGGTCAGCAGCAGCTGCTGACCATGTCGGATGGAAGAAAAGTGGGCCCATATAGAGCCCCCAGCATGCTCCCTTCTCACCCCACTCTTGTCGGTGGTGTTGTAAGGTTGAGGTATCCATTGCGGGTACGGAGGCTGGAGCCCACATGCTGTTTTCCTTCCCCATCCCCCTCAGGGCTCTGGGTGAAGTGGGATCCTATCGGTCTCCAGGCACTGAGACCGTGCTTCATCCACAACTCCTGGGAGACTGCTGGATAGGAGCCGGGTATCGTTCAGGGACATGGCCCTGCTACTTGGAGGTACTCTGTATCCCTGTGGAGACAGCGCAGAGCAACACTCCAGCGTTGCTGGGTGTGCTAGTGCACCGGAGACCACGGCGCTGACCGGGTTAATATGTGCCATTACACACTCAGCGTTGCTGAGTGTGTTTATGTATAGGGACTGCCGCACTGACCGCCGCTGCCAGGGAAACACTGCGGCGCGGCTGGGACTTGTAGTGCGCCGGGGACTTTCACGCCGGCCGCGCTTTTACGGCGGCCGCGTTTATTACTAGAGTCCCCGGCTTTTTGCGGCCTAGTTTCCTTTCCTCCCGCCCACAGCCCTGACAGGCAGGGGAAGGGCGGGACGCTGCACAGAACGAGCAGCACTGAGGGCTGGAGCATGCTTTGCATACTCCACCCCTCTCACTGTGCACAGTGCGGGCACCAGTTCCCGCTCTTTCTGGGTCACGCCCACGGCTCCCTCCTCTCCTCAGGACGCCGGCAGCCATTCCTGTCAGCTCCTCGGACGCTGCAGAGGGGGACAAAGTCTGGGAGACCCAGGCAGGGACTCTGGTGGCCTCACAACCGCTTTAGGCGGGTGGTAAGCAGCACCTGTGGTGCTAGCCCCATTGTGCAGTAGTGTAACATTATATGTTTATGGTATATATGTTTTACACTGTATGGTGCACAGTTGATTTCTGACTATATACCCTATTGTGTTACTCAGGGAAGATAATAGCATGGCGCTCACGAAAGGTAGGGGTGCCAAAACACAGGCTTATTATGTTGCCTGCGCCGCATGTACGACCCCGCTACCGGCAGGTTCCACTGACCCTCATTGTGTGCACTGTTCGGCCCCTGTGGCACTTACTCAGCCGGAGCCTTTGCTAAGAGGGGCTCAGGGGGAGCCACCTGCTAACACTGTTCAGGTGACGGGGACGGAGTTTGCAAAACTCTCTGAGACTATGGCTAAGATACTAGAAGCCTTGCAGTCCAGGCCGGTATCTCAGCACAGGGACTCTGTTGAATCTTTGTTCCCTGGCCCACCTCAGCTGGACCAACAATGTCCTCCCGGGGTATCTCATGGATCCCAGGCTGAGGGTTCTGACACAGACCCCAGCCCCAGACCGACTAAGCGAGCTCGCTTAGATTTTCCCTCGACATCATCATATTGTGCAGGGTCTCAGAGGGGGGAATCTCTGGTTGATGATGCGGAGACAGCTGATCAGGATTCTGATCCTGAGGCCGCTCTCAATCTTGATACTCCGGACGGGGACGCCATAGTGAACGACCTTATTGCGTCCATCAATCGTATGTTGGATATTTCTCCCTCAGCTCCTCCGGTGGAGGAGTCAGCTTCTCAGCAGGAGAAATTCCGTTTCAGGTTTCCCAAGCGTACACAGAGTATGTTTCTGGACCACTCTGATTTCAGAGAGGCAGTTCAGAATCACCATGCTTGTCCAGATAAGCGTTTTTCTAAGCGCCTTAAGGATACACGTTATCCTTTTCCCCCTGACGTGGTCAAAAGTTGGGCTCAGTGTCCCAAAGTGGATCCTCCAATCTCCAGACTGGCAGCTAGATCCATACTTGCAGTGGAAGATGGGGCTTCACTCAAAGATGCCACTGACAGGCAGATGGAACTCTGGTTGAAATCCATCTATGAAGCGATCGGCGCTTCTTTTGCCCCAGCGTTCGCAGCCGTATGGGCGCTACAAGCTATCTCAGCAGGTCAAGCGCAAATTGACGCAGCCACACGCACGTCCGCGCCACAGGTGGCGTCCATAACCACTCAGACGTCGGCATTTGCGTCTTACGCTATTAATGCTGTTCTGGACTCTGCGAGCCGTACGGCGGTTGCAGCCGCCAATTCGGTGGTACTCCGCAGGGCCTTGTGGCTACGGGAATGGAAGGCAGATTCTGTTTCCAAAAAGCGCTTAACCAGTTTGCCAATTTCTGGCGACCGATTGTTTGGCGAGCGTTTGGATGAAATCATCAAACAATCCAAGGGAAAGGATACATCCTTACCCCAGCCCAAACCGAACATACCCCAACAGAGGAAGGGGCAGTCGAGGTTTCGGTCCTTTCGGGGCGCGGGCAGGTCCCAATTCTCCTCGTCCAAAAGGCCTCAGAAAGATCAAAGGAACTCTGACGCATGGCGGTCTAAGTCACGTCCTAAAAAGGCCACCGGAGGTGCCGCTACCAAAGCGGCTTCCTCATGACTTTCGGCCTCCTCACTCCGCATCTTCGGTCGGTGGCAGGCTCTCCCGCTTTTGCGACGCCTGGCTGCCACGGGTAAAAGACCGTTGGGTGAGAGACATTCTGTCTCACGGTTACAAGATAGAGTTCACCTCTCGTCCCCCGACTCGATTCTTCAGGTCATCCCCGCCTCCCGAGCGAGCCGAGGCTCTTCTGCAGGCGCTGGGCACTCTGAAGGCAGAAGGAGTGGTGGTCCCTGTTCCTCTTCAGCAACAGGGTCACGGTTTTTACTCCAACTTGTTTGTGGTCCCAAAGAAGGACGGGTCTTTCCGTCCTGTCCTGGACCTGAAACTTCTCAACAAACACGTAACGACCAGGTGGTTCCGGATGGAATCCCTCCGCTCCGTCATCGCCTCAATGTCCCAAGGAGATTTCCTTGCATCGATCGATATCAAAGATGCTTATCTCCACGTACCGATTGCTCCAGAGCACCAGCGCTTCTTGCGCTTCGCTATAGAAAACGAACACCTGCAGTTCGTGGCACTGCCGTTCGGCCTGGCAACAGCCCCACGGGTTTTCACCAAGGTTATGGCTACTGTAGTAGCGGTCCTCCACTCTCAGGGTCACTCGGTGATCCCTTACTTGGACGATCTCCTGATCAAGGCACCCTCTCAAGAGGCATGCCAACACAGCCTCGACGCTACCCTGGAGACTCTCCAGAGTTTCGGGTGGATCATCAATTTTCCAAAGTCAAATCTGACACCGGCCCAATCGCTCACATACATTGGCATGGAGTTTCATACCCTCTCAGCGATAGTGAAGCTTCCGCTGATCAAGCAGCGGTCACTACAGACAGGGGTACAATCTCTCCTTCAAGGCCAGTCACACCCCTTGAGGCGCCTCATGCACTTCCTGGGGAAGATGGTGGCAGCAATGGAGGCAGTTCCTTTCGCGCAGTTTCACCTGCGTCCTCTTCAATGGGACATCCTACGCAAATGGGACAGGAAGCCGACGTCCCTCGACAGGAACGTCTCCCTCTCTCAGGCGACCAAAGCTTCCCTTCGGTGGTGGCTTCTTCCCACTTCATTATCGAAGGGGAAATCCTTCCTACCCCCATCCTGGGAGGTGGTCACGACGGACGCGAGTCTGTCAGGGTGGGGAGCGGTTTTTCTCCACCACAGGGCTCAGGGTACGTGGACCCAGCAAGAGTCCTCGCTTCAGATCAATGTTCTGGAAATACGGGCAGTGTATCTTGCCCTGAAAGCGTTCCAGCAGTGGCTGGAAGGCAAGCAGATCAGAATTCAGTCGGACAATTCCACAGCGGTGGCATACATCAACCACCAAGGCGGCACACGCAGTCGGCAAGCCTTCCAGGAAGTCCGGCGGATTTTGATGTGGGTGGAAGCCACGGCCTCCACCATCTCTGCAGTTCACATTCCAGGCGTGGAAAACTGGGAAGCAGATTATCTCAGTCGCCAGGGCATGGACGCAGGGGAATGGTCCCTTCACCCGGACGTGTTTCAGGAGATCTGTTGCCGCCGGGGGGTGCCGGACGTCGACCTCATGGCGTCCCGGCACAACAACAAGGTACCAACGTTCATGGCACGGTCTCAAGATCCCAGAGCTCTGGCGGCAGACGCCTTAGTTCAGGATTGGTCGCAGTTTCAGCTCCCTTATGTGTTTCCTCCGCTGGCACTGTTGCCCAGAGGGTTAAGCAAGATCAGGGCCGACTGCCGCCGCGTCATCCTCGTCGCTCCAGACTGGCCGAGGCGGTCGTGGTACCCGGATCTGTGGCATCTCACGGTCGGCCAACCGTGGGCACTACCAGACCGACCAGACTTGCTATCTCAAGGGCCGTTTTTCCATCTGAATTCTGCGGCCCTCAACCTGACTGTGTGGCCATTGAGTCCTGGATCCTAGCGTCTTCAGGGTTATCTCAAGAGGTCATTGCCACTATTAGACAGGCTAGGAAACCAACGTCCGCCAAGATCTACCACAGGACGTGGAAAATTTTCCTGTCGTGGTGCTCTGCTCAGGGTTTTTCTCCCTGGCCTTTTGCCTTGCCCACTTTTCTGTCCTTCCTTCAATCTGGACTGGAAAAGGGTTTGTCGCTCGGCTCCCTTAAGGGACAAGTCTCAGCGCTCTGTGTTTTTCCAGAAGCGCCTAGCCAGACTTCCACAGGTACGCACGTTCCTGCAGGGGGTTTGTCACATCGTTCCTCCTTACAAGCGGCCGTTAGAAGCCTGGGATCTGAACAGGGTGCTGATGGTTCTTCAGAAACCACCATTCGAGCCAATGAGAGATCTTTCTCTCTCACGCCTTTCGCAGAAAGTGGTTTTTCTAGTAGCAGTCACTTCACTTCGGAGAGTGTCTGAGCTAGCAGCGCTGTCATGCAAAGCCCCTTTCCTGGTTTTTCACCAGGACAAGGTGGTTCTGCGTCCGGTTCCGGAATTTCTCCCTAAGGTGGTATCCCCCTTTCATCTCAATCAGGATATCTCCTTACCTTCTTTTTGTCCTCATCCAGTTCACCAATGTGAAAAGGATTTGCACTTGTTAGATCTGGTGAGAGCACTCAGACTCTACATTTCTCGTACGGCGCCCCTGCGCCGCTCGGATGCACTCTTTGTCCTTGTCGCTGGCCAGCGTAAAGGGTCACAGGCTTCCAAATCAACCTTGGCTCGGTGGATCAAGGAGCCAATTCTCGAAGCCTACCGTTCGGCTGGGCTTCCGGTTCCCTCAGGGCTGAAGGCCCATTCTACCAGAGCCGTGGGCGCGTCCTGGGCTTTGAGGCACCAGGCTACGGCTCAGCAGGTGTGTCAGGCGGCTACCTGGTCGAGCCTGCACACTTTCACGAAACACTATCAGGTGCATACCTATGCTTCGGCGGATGCCAGCCTAGGTAGACGAGTCCTTCAGGCGGCGGTTGCCCACCTGTAGGAAGAGGCCGTTTTACGGCTCTCTTACGAGGTATTATTTTACCCACCCAGGGACTGCTTTTGGACGTCCCAATTGTCTGGGTCTCCCAATGGAGCAACAAAGAAGGGAATTTTGTTTACTTACCATAAATTCCTTTTCTTCTAGCTCCAATTGGGAGACCCAGCGCCCGCCCCTGTTTTTTTGTGTACACATGTTGTTCATGTTGAATGGTTTCAGTTCTCCGATATTCCTTCGGATTGAAGTTACTTTAAACCAGTTTGTAATTCTTTTTCCTCCTTCTTGCTTTTGCACCAAAACTGAGGAGCCCGTGGGAGCACGGGGGGTGTATAGGCAGAAGGGGAGGGGCTTAACACTTTTAAGTGTAATACTTTGTGCGGCCTCCGGAGGCATAGCCTATACACCCAATTGTCTGGGTCTCCCAATTGGAGCTAGAAGAAAAGGAATTTACGGTAAGTAAACAAAATTCCCTTCTTTTCATAATAAACTCATGGGGTGGAAGATCTGAAAAATGCACCAAGAACTGGCATACTGCAGATTTACTTTCTGCACCAAATCTGCAAGGAAAAAATAAGCAACATGTGCACAAAACTTCAGAATTTTCATTAGCTTTGCTGACATAAGGATAGACATGCAGATTTGTGATAACTGCAGTAAAATAACGCAGTTTGTGCACATGGCTTTAATGGGATTGTTCAGTGCTTTATATATTGATCCCCAATGATTAGGAGACCCACTGATTAGAAATGGATAACATGCTAGATTCCTCCGATTTTCTGGTCTGAAAATTAAATTGTAGTGTACTTTTAATTTTGACTATCTAGTTCTTATGTTCCCCAATATCATCTGTCAGGAGACCCCCACATACATTAGATTGTCTGGTCCTGTTAATGTGTCGCCCAGGGTTATGGGGTACTCGGTCCTGGGCGGTGTATAACTGGGGAGATGTCACTGGGTGGCCGTTGCCCGGTTCTGTGCCCTGGGTGCTTTTTAAAAGGGGTTATATTTACAGGGGAATTAAATAAAAGTTATCACGTGACGCCACTTGCGGGTTGCGGCTATGTGGATGGAGCCGCCGCTGCACAGTTCTCACTACTGGGGCTGGTGTTAGTGGCAGCCTGGATGTTAGGCCCTCCACAAGCAGGGCCGGGCCCTAGAGGATAGGTGAGGTAGATGGCTGTTGAAAGAAAGTAGGCCATACAAGGTGTTG
This sequence comes from Anomaloglossus baeobatrachus, assembly GCF_048569485.1. NCBI lineage: Eukaryota > Metazoa > Chordata > Amphibia > Anura > Aromobatidae > Anomaloglossus > Anomaloglossus baeobatrachus. Next base: position 479,619,696 of record NC_134358.1, read on the forward strand.
CAATGTAACTGGTTCCTTTACTCATGGCAAGATGTAAACTGGTCACCCGAGGAAGTCTGGAGCTGACCGCAGGTCCCCGTAGTCCCAGTGCCGGTTTAGTGACCTGGTGACTTCTTTCCTGCACCTGTCTTTAGTTGGTGGGTCCCCGTGGCGTAGAGCGGCAGGGGTTCCCCTCCTGGTAGTCTCTTAACGGCAGTCCGCATGACTGTAGCGTGAACCCTGTGGGGTCAGAGTCTTTGGTCCTGTTCCCCGGTTCTCCCATTGCTACTGAGTCCTGAACTTCAAGGTCAGTGAGGTCTTTGATGGTCCCCTCACTGTGCAGATTTTATCAGGTCTGCCTGGAGCGTTTGCCTGACCTAGGATTCTGTACCCTGTCGGTGCTGTGGTTCTGGGAGTACTCCACTGGCAACCAACCGCCTGGGCCCTTAGGTCACTGTCACAGTCCTGTCAGTGCGTCCACCACTTCCTCTCTCCGTCACAGACTCCGACAGACTGTCTGCCCCTCCCACCTGGTCATCTAGTGGACTGGATCGGCTCCACCTCTATGTGCCCATCCATTGGTCCAACCCTAGCCTGGTACCAGTCTATGGGGAATTTGAGGAAAAACGGGAATTAACGGGAATGTTTTTGGTTTCACCGGCACTGGTCTTCTGGGTCCCTGGGGGGTAGGCCCTGCATCCTGGTGGGGATGCAGTATCTTGTAGCTCCCTGATTGCTTCAGGGGCGCTACATTAACGTGTTCAACTGATATTAATGTGTACCAATGCCTAAACTTTTGGGTTTACAGATGTGGTTTTGATGTGTTTTTAGTGCGGATATACCGCATTTTTGCCTGCGATTTTCGTCCCTGCTGTTTTTTAACATGTTCAATGGCAAAACACAGGGAAAAACGCAGAAAAGTGACATGCTACTACTTTTTGCTGCAGAAATTCTGCAGCAAAACCTGTAACCAAAAAAACGCAACGTGCGCACAGCATTTTGGATTTGTCATAGACTTTGCTGGGGAAGGACTGCATGAAGCTTATGAACAGAAACTTCACCAATTCTACAGCAAAAACCTCAGCAAATCCTCTGCAAAAAACGAAGTGTGTGCATAGGACTGAAGGCTGGAATCACACGAATGTATGAAACAAGGTTCCATTGTCTTCTAGGAGAGTTGGAAGAATGGTATCCATGTGGTAGTCCGGGTGTACTGTGAGTGCTATGAGAGTGGGGGGTTGTTCTCATCCGTGTGCTATCCGTTTTTTTTCTCGGCAGCTATTGGTCATTTACAGGACCATTTACAGTGTTTTGTGCTACATGACAAAAATGTATCCATAGAAATGGATGTCACTAGGATGGACCGTGTGGCGTCCGTTTTTTTTTTTTTATTCTCACACCCATTGACTTGTATTGGTCAGTCTCGCACGATTTCAGCAGCAAATCGCAGCATGTTGCGATATTTCTCTCATCCAGAATCTGGATGAGAAAAAAACTGACCAACTGCTCTGCCTCATTGACTAACATTGGTCCGAGTGCAATGCAAGATTTTCTTGCATTTCAGTCATCTGATTCATACGCTCGTGTGAGCGTACCCTTAGAATGAGCATTTGATTACCTTAGTAATGCTTAGTAATGTTTTTTTAATTTGTAACTACTTTTTTTTTTTTTTTATATATAAAGTTAATCTTCCAAATTTTACTGAATTACTCGATTTATCAGTAGCTCCCAATAAAACTTTAACTTGCAATATGGTCCGTCTTTTTGACTAGAGAAATAATGTTGCCTGCTGCACATATCTTTTCAGAGTGGACAAATCTAGCAATGGCGTCAATGAACAGACCTAGTTATTGAGCAGTACAATAGTACAGTGGAACCTCGGTTTACGAATAACTTGGTGTGTGAGTATTTCACTATATGAGTAAATCTTGCTGTAAATTTGTAACTCTGTTTACGAGCATGCTTTGCCGTTTGAGCAAATAATGACCGCACACACTTCCGGTTCCGTACTTCACCGCGCTCTGACCCGCTCTTGCAGTCCACACAAACGCGCATGCACACACATATATTATGCTCACCTACCTTCCGTTCCATCGCCAGCCTCATGGTTCTTGTAGTTCGCTGGTACAGGATGTGTATCAGGTGACCATCGTGACCAATGCCCCGGAACTTCCGCTGTCAGCTGCTACTCAAAGGCAGCGCGCTGGCCAATCAGAGGCAAGCGGCTCCTGCCTTTGACATCAGCGCTCTGGCAGCGGAAGCTCCGGCATCATCACAATGGTTACCCGATACACATCCTGTACCGGCGAACTAAAAGAACCATGAGGCAGGCGATGGAACGGAAGGTAAGGTGAGCATAATTTGTGCGTGTTTCTGCGTGTGTGGAATGGCACAATAGGGGACCAGGATGGGACATTGAACAAGTTGTGGAACGAATTGTCTGAGCTTGCATTATTTCCTGTGGGTAATTTTGCTTTGCTAGACGAGTAACTTGGTTTACAAGCACAGTCCCAGAACGGATCGTTTTCGTAAAGCAAGGTTCTACTGTATATGGAAGTTCAGTTCGGAGATCTGCGACATGTACCCTGGGCTGTAAATGACAAGGGCACAGGCAGTGTCAGGAGGAAAGAAGCTCTGCTCATCAACATACAGAGGAGTTATTCGCTGTAGATACACTGCTATAATATGGCTACTGGATGGCTTTATTCTCAGCTTTGATTCTGTGAACATGTAATTTCAGAAAACACTTATGTTCATTTTTTTTTGTTCTTTTTCAGATGCAATTTTTGCAAAAGAGGGCTTATCTACAATGAAATGTTCAAGTGCCTGTCTTCACTCCAGTTTTATTCTTCGTGTGACGCTTTGAGAAGTCAATTTCCGGTGGAAGCTGAGCTGCGGGGGAAATAACATGTATTTAACATTCTCCAGAAAGTCTGTATCCCAGAAACTGAGCATTTTACTACTTGCCTTTGGATTCATATGGGGTCTCATGTTGCTACGATACACAATTCAGTACCCCAGACATCAGAGCAGCTCGGAGCTCCGAGAGCAGATCTTAGACCTGAGCAGAAGATACGTGAAAGCCTTGGCTGAAGAGAATAAAGACATCGTCAATGGAGGGAGCGGAGACTCCATGGCAGGATATGGTAAGATGAGCAGCAAGTAAAAAGGATCTTTTTCTTTGGCCATTTACATTTGGTAAAACTTCCCGTGACTAGACTTGGTCTTGGATATCTGCGATAGTTAAGTATACATTTTAAATGTCTTTACTGCTGTATAGACTATACTTTTTAAAAAAAAAAACATCAAAAGAGGTGAAAAGTTACATAAACCAGGACCAGCAACGCTTCTGCTATGTCAGTGCCATGACTCCCGATCATGTGACATTATTATGCTACATGACTGCTGCAGCCAAATCAGAGGCAACTGATGGGCTGCAGCCTTCAATATTCCGTCACAGCGACAGTCTGCGCTCACAGAATACTGACAGACTGTAGATGATCAGCTGCAGGGCACATGAATTAGCCAATTTGTGTCCCAAATACTTTAAATACCTTTCTTTTTTTTTTTTTTTTTTTTTTTTTAAAAAGCAGTTCTGGTCCTGGTTTATAGAACATTTCTCCTTCTTTTTTTTTTTTTTTTTCTTTGTTTTTTGGGGCACCTTAGAAAAAGTTAGGAAGGGGTTATCCGGTGTTGGACAATTCCTTTCTGCTAAGTCTTGTAGTGAAAGTCCAGGGCTGTCCTTGATTTCAGCACAAATGCTTGTTTACCTCTATAGTTGGCACTAATCCCGAATACACACACTTCGCCCTTATTCCCTCCCCGGCACTCCCTGCTGCATTTTTTTTCTCTTTTTAAAGTCCAGAGATCACAATTTAGCTCTGTAAGTATTCTGGTCTACAGAAATCTTTTGTACATAAAGTTATAGTAATTGATTGCAAATTGTCTTTTTTTTGCTTTTTTGTTTCTCCTTCATAAGTACATAGACAGAGTACATTAAAAAGTCATCCCTTAGGTCCTCCAGCATGTCAGCGCAAGGTGCCATCCTGATTGATAAACCGTCAGCTTGCCAGCAGTCAGTGCAGTCTTCATTGTGACATTAATGGCTGGCTGCACATGTAAATGTTAATAGTAAAACTTGCACGGAATTGCAAAACATGGCAACAATTGAAATCTTAAATTCCTCTGCAAGTAAAGGGACATTTACTCTGCATTCGGTACTTGTATTACCTAGAAACCTTTCAAATGGCCCTGCTGAACACATGGGCATGCGTACTTTATATAGCTTTGTGCTTAGACAGATGCTACTATCAGAGTCTGCTGCTATATGGATATAAATTGTTGCATGTTGGAGGTATATATGGGAAGTACTTTTGCCATGTGAATCTCTGAGGCTTAAGCCCGCTTTACACGCTACAATATATCTTACGATGTGTCGGCGGGGTCACGTTGTAAGTGACGCACATCCAGCATTGTATGGTACATTGTAGTGTGTAACAGCTACATGCGATTGCGAATGAACGGTAAAACGTTCATCGTATGCACGTCATTCATTCCTCATAAATTGAACATCAGGTTGTTCATCGTACTCGCGGTAGCACACATCGCAGTGTGCGACACCCCGGGAACGATGAACAGATCTTACCTGCGTCCTGCGGCTCCCGACCAGCAATGCGGAAGGAAGGAGGTGGCCGGGATGTTTACGTCCCACTCATCTCCGCCCCTCCGCTTCTATTGGCCGGCTGCCGCGTGACGTCGCTGTGACGCCGAACATCCCTCCCACTCCAGGAAGTGGATGTTCGCCGCCCACATCGAGGTCATATGGACGGGTAAGTATGTGTGACGGGGGTTAATAGTTTGTGCGGCACATTCAACAAAATTGAACGTGCCGCACATACGATGGGGGCGGTTATGATCGCATACGATATCGTATGCAGAATCGTAACATGTAAAGCAGGCTTAAGATAGGATGTGACATGCGAAAGGCCCCCTTAAACTTTAGGGATTCTGGTACGTATGTCGCCGGTTTTATACGTACCGGAATCACTGGCATATGCAGACCCATTAAAATCCATTGGTCTGCGTACACAGTGGGGATTTCTCATAGACCGTGTCTGTGCGGCGCGCGTACACGTGTCCGTGTATTCCGCACGGAGATCAGTCCGTTTTTCTCCGGCATCACTGATGATACACGAATCACACAGTGGTGTGATCCGAACCAGAGAAAACACGTGCCAATGAAATAAAATTATTTTCCATACTTTCCTTCTCCAGCGCTGCTGTCACTTGCTTCTGAGCCCGCTCATTATGCTCATGAATATGCACTGCACCGCGACCCGGAAGTAACAGCAGTGCTGGAGATATCAGCACCATGGACAGCAGCGCCGGACACAGGTGAGTATAAAGTTCCTGCTCTCCGTGTACTATTACGGATAGCACACGGAAAACACACTGTGCCAAAATCACAGCACACGGAGGGACATGCGCACCTTTAACACGTCCGCGAAAAACATATATGTTTTTCACGGATGTGTAAAGAGGCTTTACACTAATATCAGCCCAACCGGCCGATAACAACCAATTCGGGTGGGGGGGGGTCTCCCCGACTTTCCCTGACATATATCAGGTGAGATTAGGACCCTGTATATTGGATATTGGACTGCTGATCCTTTTGTTCTCTAAGAGATATGCCACCAACAGAGAGTCATTTGCCAGCGGCTCTCGTAGAGTGAGAACATGATTCTTGGAAGATGGTGTATGGGGGACTTGGGACAGTCTCAGCAGACTACTATCTAAAGTACATGGGGAGCGCTTGCATGCTGATCGCACAGGGTGGGCAGAATTGATGTGGGAACTCATGGGACGCTCTACTGTAGACGAGGCACCAATTGCTTTTCTTCCAAAGGATTCTGTTCCTGTGACCGCTCCTATTAACAGCAATAATATTCACAGTGGAAGGAAAATCTTTCTACGGTGTTCAAGCTCAGACTTGGGTGAATGCAATTGTGCAGATTTGATGCTGATTTTCAAAATCGCATCTACACATTACAAAAATGTTTCCATTTTATTAATTGACTAATGGTGCAGATTTTGAAATTCGCTTCATATCAATTTTTCCATTGCACATTTTACCCTTTGCCTTGTATAGAGTAAAATCTACAAAAATTCTGCATATAACACAGGTTTTGATTTTCAGAGCATTTCCACTCTGTGGCAGAGACTGCATGGATGGTAAGCTCAGGCTATGGTTACTACACTTTATGTTCATTTGTACTGAAAGTTAACTACTCATCTTTAAAGGGAAAGTGTCACTTGGGAAAAATGCTATTAACCTGCAGGTATGGGGTTAATCTGCAGGTTAATAGGTTTCTGCACCTGCCCATTAAACCCAGCTGCCGGGAGGAAATTAACTTTAATCCGTCCAGCAGTGTTCTCTGTTTCAGTGTCTGGTTCAGTCACCGTTCTGTGAATGGAGAGCGGCGGGTGTAACCGTGCCCCACGCACTGGCTGACAGTTGGTTCTAATGCTGAGTGGCTGTCAGTCAGTATAGGGATGGTTACAGTCACCAATCTCCATACACAGGGCAGTGACTGAACCTGCGCCAGTGCCGACCCCATGACTGAAACCTGAACGCTGCCGGGAGGATTAAAGTTCATTACCTCCCAGCAGCGGGGCTTAAGGTGCAGGCACTGGGCAGGTTCAGAATGCTATTAAGCTGCAGATTAACTCCATATCTGCAGGTTAATAGCATTTTTTCACATGACAGGTTCCCTTTCATTCCACCCCCTCCTGTCTATAGGTTTTCAAAGGGGGCAGAAGTTGGGGTGGATCATAGAAACACATAGCGCTGCATCAAAGCTGTGTTCTGGATGCAAAGGAACAATAACATGGCGACCAATGTGCGCATAGCCCCAGACCGTGGTCTAATCATAATACCCAACCAGGCGTTCAGGTTTTGTGACCGAGCTTGGCTCGTGTTTCATGGACATGTGAAGCCAGCTGTACACAGCTCAGCCTAGATTCTTTAAGTGAATTATTGTGAAAATCTTTTTCCAGGTTCACAAATCATCCATGTATAGGCGGCGGGGAGCAGCATTTTTTGAATATTCTGCCCTAAGCAGTTTATTTTGGCTTACGGATTCATTTTCATAGAGGTTTCTTCAGTGCATTTGTGTCTGGAAGGTATAAGGAGGAATCGGTGCTTATCTTTACTTATTCAGCACCTTGTGAGAATAAAGCGAAGTAAAAGTCCCCGAGGGGTCCAACTTCACTGAGAGGAAGAATCACTAGTTTTATGCAAAATTCAGATGTTCCAAGTGTATAACTACTTATGTGCTCTGGTAATTTATCCACAGGAAAGATGATTACTAGATTAAAGGGTAGTCCGGTCGCTTAGGCACTCGCCAATCTAACTGAGCATGTCTGTGCCGTGGCTGATCAATGGTCGAGCAGGCACAGTCCACTCCATTCATTATCTAAAGCCCGCTTTACACGCTGCAATATATCTTACAATGTGTCGGCGGGGTCACGTCGTAAGTGACGCACATCCGGCATTGTAAGGTACATTGGAGCGTGTAACAGCTACGTGCGATTGCGATTGAACGGTAAAACATTCATCGCACGCACGTCGTTTATTCCTCATGAATTGAACGTCAGATTGTTCATCGTACCCGGGGTAGCGCACATCATAGTGTGTGACACCCCGGGAATGATGAACAGATCTTACCTGCGTCCTGCGGCTCCCAGCCAGCAATGCGGAAGGAAGGAGGTGGACGGGATGTTTACGTCCCGCTCATCTCCGCCCCTCCGCTTCTATTGGCCGGCTGCCGTGTGACGTCGCTGTGACGCCGAACATCCCTCCCACTCCAGGAAGTGGATGTTCGCCGCCCACATCGAGGTCATATGGACGGGTAAGTACGTGTGACGGGGGTTAATAGTTTGTGCGGCACATTCAACAAAATTGAACGTGCCGCACATATGATGGGGGCGGTTACGATCGCATACGATATCGTATGCAGAATCGTAACATGTAAAGCAGGCTTAACTGCCAAAGATTGCTGAGATCTGTAGGGTTCTTGGCAGAAGCATAAACGAGAGATTGCAGTTTTAGGGTTTGCTGAACCTGGCGTATACAAAAAAAAAAAGTCTGTCCCATTCTCATCCAGAAAAGCTTGACGAGTGTCATGTGTATGTCATTCCATGTGTCATGCAATTGCTGTGAGTGTGCGATTATTATTCGTATGCAATGTTGTGTTTTTTGTTGTTTTTTTTCTCAGAATCATTATTCAACAATCATTTACAGTGCTCTATGCTACAGAATGGAAATGTAGCTGTAAAAATCAGTGCATGGATGGTCCACGTTACATCCATTTTTTTTTTTTTTTTTGTTTTTTTCGTGCACCCATTGACTTACATTGGCAAGTCTCAGCCATCATGTACAACCATACGCAGGATGCTGTGATTTATTATTATAATTATTATATTTCCCCCAGACAGAATACAGGACAGAAACAAAATAGCAGCTCTGCACTGCAGCTGCCACATTGATTAGAGTGCAGTGCATTATTTTTTTTTTTTTTCTTTTGTCGCATAGCACTAGTCTTAGAATACCCTCACACTAGTATGTATACCGTATTTTTCGGACTATAAGACACTTTTTCCCCCCAAATTCTTGGCGAAAGTGGGGGGTGCGTCTTATAGTCCAATGGCTGCGGTGCGGTGGTGGTGGAGCAGGTGAAGGCGGTTGCGATGGTGGTGGAGCGGGGTCATCAGAGGCAAGAACAGGCTGTAGCAGCGATGGCCTGACCACGTGGGCCCGCTCATTTGATATGCACGCCCATCATCCCGCCCATCATCTCTCAGCCCTGAAGCCTGCGCTGACAGGTGGGTGGGATGATGGGCGGGGGATGCGAGCATACTAAAGAGCCGGCCCGCGTGATCACCCCAGGCAACTACAGCCTGGAGTGATCATGTGCGGCTGTATTCACTACTCCCTGCGCATCATCATCAGCGCGGGGGGCAGTGAATAAGTACGATATACTCACTGTTCCCCTGCAGCATCACGGTGTCCTCCTATCTGCCGGCTAGCTGATCTGTGTAGAGAGCGGTGAGCACAGCGATGACATCATCACTGTACACACGGCTCTACACAGGTCAGCTGGCGCACAGACAGGAAGCGAGCAATGCTGCGTGGAGAGGTGAGTATACGGCGCGAGTCCTCCAGCTGTTACTGCAAATCCGGCCGCGGCTGAAGTGACCATGAGATCTGCGGTGACTTCAGTCAGGTGATGTGCAATGACAGGTGGAGTCGCCGCTGATCCCGGAGGCTCACGTCACTTGCGGCCTGACCCTCAGAGAGCGGTCATGTTCTATGGCTGCTCTGTGTGATTGTCAGATGTAGCAGAGCTAGATGCGTTGTGGGACATCGTGTGGATTACATCGGAACTGGGTGTTTTAAGGGTTAATAAAGTGGTGAAAGAGGGTTTTTTTTTTCCTTTTATGTCAAAGGATTTTTATGTGTTTGTGTTTATTTACTTTCACTACAGTTTAGTGATGAGGGAGTGTCTCATAGACGCCTGACATCACTAAGCTAGGACTTAGTGGCATCTATGGGCTGCTGCCATTAACTCCTTATTACCACAATTGCCACCGCATCAGAGCAATCGGGATGAGCTGGGAAAAGTCCCAGGATTGTCGCATCTAATGGATGCGGCAATTCTGGGCGGCAGCTGGCTGATATTTTTAGGCTTGGTGGGCTCCCAATAACGTGAGTCTCCCCAGCCTGAGAATACCAACCCCCAGCTGTGAGACTTTATCCTGGCTGGTTATCAAAATTAGGGGAACAGCACGCCGTTTGTTTTTTTTAATTACCCCCCATACAGTGTCAGCAGCAGATCCTCTCCCCATAACAGTGTGTCATCACCACATTTTTTGCTTAAAAATGTCATTTTCCTATTTTCCTCCTCTAAAACCGGGGTGCGTCTTATGGTCCTGTGCGTCTTATAGTCCGAAAAATACGGTAACAATCTGCGACAAGCTGTCCCTTCATGTGCCTTCAGGTGGTCCATGATCCACAACACCTTCCCACTGCTATGGTATAAGGGTCATGCACACGAGCATACAAAATAGGATGTGCGATATTTGATCAGATAGCACACGGACCCATGTCATTCAATAAGACAGTTCAGATAAACGGTTTTTCTCTTGGTGTGACTGAAAAAAAATTGCAGCATGCATGATTCTCTTCCACACCTCAGATGAGATTCACCCATGTAAGTCTATGGGTGCATTTAAAAAAAAAAAAATCAGATCACATACAGAACATTGTTTAGTTTACTTTTTTACAAATAAGTGTCAATTAACATGTGAAACTGTATTTGATCTTGTACAATTGTTAATGGGAACAGATTATACACAGACTTAAAAAACCCAAACACCCTGATAAAAATCAGTCAAGATTTCTGGATGAAACTGACGATTTTTCCTACTCTTGTCTGCCGCCGGTCATAATAGAAAGGACTCCTGGATGAAATCTAGAGCAGGTGGGAGGGTTTGATCGCTTTTGCCAATATTTCCAGGTTGGTGAACCACCAGAAAGTGCTGGTTTTCACCAGATTAGAACTGCTCTCTATCTATGGGTTAAATACAGCATCTTGTCTGCCCGTAGAGAAGAATGCATAGGGCATAAGGAAGGAGTGAGAAAAGTGCAGCGAAGGGAAGAATGTAGAAACTGTCAGCAAGAAAGATTAATGGCCTCCATGCCTGCAGTGCATGTTTGTAAATTATTATTTTTATTGCACCAGTTATTCCATGGTGCTTTTACATGGGGGGGGGGGTGTACATGGAAAAGTACAATAGTCATGAACTATTCAAGACACAGACTGGTACAGGAGGAGAGAGGACCCTGCCTGTGAGGGCTCACAGTCTACAGGGAAGGGGTGAAGATACAGTAGGTGAGGGTAGAGCGGGGCGTGCGGTACTATAGTGGACTGACTTACTGCAGGTTATAGGCTTGGCCGAAGAGGTGAAAACACAAGTTAATCGAATGAGAAAAGGCACTCACCAAGATGAAATACAAGGTCCTTTATTTCATGAAAATGAGGATAGGTAGGGAGAGGATGCGGAGGACAAAGACGGCTGCCGTTTCGCGCTTAGCATAGTGCTTCTACGAGTCTACGGTGGTCTATGTATGATGCAGACCAAAGTATATGTGAACCGAGGCTTCCACTGACCGACAGTCATTTGTCTTGGTTATGTTGGGGTCATACATTGGGGGTTGCTCTGCACGTATGCCATTGTAGAGGTAAATTAAAATTATATAATACTTCACATTATTTTCTTTTTCTTTTATTCCTAGTGTGCCCCTCTTCATAGTAAAGCGTAGGATACTGCACTTTCCTACATAGAGGGGAGGTGAGGGGGGTCTGCTAATGCAGAACGGCTCAGCGTATGCCAACAAACCACTCTTGCCATATGCTGGACGCATGAGCATCTGCAGACAGGTTGTGTGGATGCCAGGAGAGTACAAAACCAGGTGTAAACTGAGATGTCCGTATCTCTTATGTTTGCACAATTTTATAGCAGCTGTAAAGGTTTATATGACTGTAAAACACTGGGGTTTCCACGGGTTCTTTCTTAGCCGTATTAGCCAGCTGTTTGCAGAAGTGTGTAGCATCTTTTGGTTATGTCACCTGCATAGGAATACAGTAAATGTAAAACTGCGGTTACAGATCTAACTACAGGAAGCCACGTGCCTCACAGCAAGTTTATTCAGAGCTCCGTAAAGCAAATTTTGCCGAGGTCTGACATGAACCATAAGACCGAGGTCACACTGGCGTATAGCATCCAATGATTGTTTCATGCGAGAGAATCGAATGCAATATAGTAATGACACTCGGATCAAACTGCTGCAAGCATGTTAGTTCCCTGTGATCCGATTCTCCCCCGAATAATCCATAAAGCTTCTAAAATGTGTATATTCCATCATTTCAGTACTTGGTGTTCCTAGAACTGTAGCTTTTCTCATAAACATACTGACATTTATTATCCTTCTAATAAGGACATACAGTGCTGGCCAGAAGTATTGGCACCCCTGCAATTCTGTCAGATAATACTCAGTTTCTTCTTGGAAATGATTGCAATCACAAATTCTTTGGTATTAGTATCTTCATTTAATTTGTCTTCAATGAAAAAAAGAAAAAAAATTGTCAAAGCCGAATTGGATAAAATTCCACACCAAACATAAAAAAGGGGGTGGACAAAAGTATTGGCACTGTTTGAAAAATCATGTGATGCTTCTCTAATTTGTGTAATTAACAGCACCTGTAACTTACCTGTGGCACCTAACAGGTGTTGGCAATAACAAAATCACACTTGCAGCCAGTTGACATGGATTAAAGTTGACTCAACTGTACCACATGGAGCATGGAGAAAAGAAAGAAGACCAAAGAACTGTCTGAGGACTTGAGAATCCAAATTGTGAGGAAGCATGAGCAATCTCAAGGCTACAAGTCCATCTCCAAAGACCTGAAAGTTCCTGTGTCTACGGTGCACAGTGTCATCAAGAAGTTTAAAGCCCATGGCACTGTGGCTAACCTCCCCAGATGTGGAAGGAAAAGAAAAATTGACAAGAGATTTCAACGCAAGATTGTGCGGATGGTGGATAAAGAACCTCGACTAACATTCAACCCATACTATCCGTCGGCGTTTGAATGAAAAGGGACTGTATGGTAGGATACCCAGCAAGACCCCACTTCTTACCCCGAGACATAAAAAAGCCAGGCTGGAGATTGCGAAAACTTACCTGTGGAGAGATCTCAAAATGGCAGTTTGGAGAAGGCACCTTCAAATCTCAGGGACCTAGAGCAGTTTGCCAAAGAAGAATAATCTAAAATTCCAGCAGAGCATTGTAAGAAACTCACTGATGGTTACCGGAAGCGGTTGTGCGCAGTTATTTTGGCTAAAGGTTGTGCAACCAAGTATTAGGCTAAGGGTGCCAATACTTTTGTCTGGCCCATTTTTGGAGTTTTGTGTGAAATGATCAATGATTTGATTTTTGTTTCATTCTCTCTTGTGTTTTTTCATTGCAAGCAAAATAAATGAAGATAATACCAAAGAATTTGTGATTGCAATCATTTTCAAGAAGAAACTGAGAATTATCTGACAGAATTGCAGGGGTGCCAATACTTTTGGCCAGCACTGTATAACTTGTGGCGATGTATTTAGAAGAGCAGATGAAACGGTAAAACTCCCATCAACTAAACAGCACAAGATTATCCTTTTGTTCATGTCAGTTATGTGAATCTCTCTTATTTGCACCATGCACAAAATATAATGTGGTGGTTTCCTGAGGAAGAAGAGGATTCGCTTTGAAACGTGTAGAAATTAAACTGCATCCAGTATATTCGCTCCTTTACTATCCATCCAACAGCACAGAAGTAACCACAGAATTCTGGACTTCCTGCATTAGCAGCAATCTAGTGACTCTGACCCAATCTGTTGTAGTCTGATGAGACATTCCCATTAATTGGGTTATACCAGAGATCTAAAACTCGGCTGGGTAATGTGCTCATCCTAGTCCCCATCCTGTAGTAATGTGCCTATTTTATGTCCCAATCCCGTAGTAATATGAAAATCCTTGTCCCCAACCTGTAGTAATATGCCTATATATATATATATATATATATATATATATATATATATATATATATATATATATATATATATATATATATATATATATATATATATATATATATATATATATATATATATATATATATATATATATATATATATATATATAATATACATATAATATACACTCTGACCTGTGCAGCCTCAGTGGGAAACACACATGCGCACACACAGACACATCAAAACTTTCTTCTCACTTGTCCTCTTTCCTCATTGCTTCATGCGGCCTGCAGGCTTGTGGACCTGGTAATGATCGCAGCCACTGTCAGAGCTTTATCTGAAATTCAGATGAATGTTTTGCCGCTGTTGTGCAGAGTCAAGTTCTCTATTGCAGCCACTGGCTTGCCTCTGATTGGCCAGCTGCAGCATTGAGTTGTGCAGAGGAGAGCTTGACTCCACAGCGGCGGCAAAACATTCATCTGAAATACAGCTCTGCCGGCTGCTGCCCCTGCATCGGCTGTGATTGTTATCGGATCCATGGGCCTGCGGGACACAAAAGGCAGCCTGAAGGGCCACATGCGGCCCATGGGTCGCGTGTTTGAGACCTCTGAGTTATACCACAAACTTCACCACAGGGTAGATTCTAGTATGATCATTAGTGGTCAGACAACCACCGATCACGAGAACAGGGGTCCCATATGATAGTGTGGTAAACCCCATTCTATTCACTTCTGTGCATGCATGAATACCACCCCCCGCTGACAATGGAATAGTCACACATGGCAACGTTTCTTGTGTGGACGAGAATCCGGCACTCAATATTTGGCAAATAGAGAATTATTTTAATTTTGGCTCAAACAGTGTATAAACATGTGACGTTTCGGTTAGAGAGCTTTATCAAACATACGCATTTAGTTGAAGCGTGGCTGGGTGAATAGGTGAAGGCTAGCACTGGAGACTCACAGCTCCTATAGCAACGCAGATCATTGCTTCTCCAGTGCTAGCCTTCACCTATTCACGCAGCCACCGTTCAGCTTAATCTGTATGTTTTATAAAGCTCTGCAACCAAAACGTCACATGTTTATACATTGTGTGAACCAAAATTAAAGAATTCTCTGTTTGCCAAATTTTGCCAAGAATTCTCTTCTACATTGCCATACGGAGTGGGATCCTATCCGAGTGCCGACGTTTTTTCGGGAGTGCCGTATTTCCTGTCTACAAGTGATACACCATTTCTTGTGATCGGTGAGCAGCTAGACCCCAGAGAGTTTGCATTTACCATAAATCCTGTAGTGACTTTATAGGATAGCCTCTTTAATACCACATACATACAGATAAGGCAAACTATAACGTGGCATTTAATGTGTGACAAGCTATGACTGGTAATTTTTAATTTAACATCACATACTGTTGAAAATGTCGGTTTATGTACACCTCACCTACACCTCCAAGTGAGGGGTCTTCATTCCCAGGACCAAGCAAAAAATAAATGCCAGAATGTGTATGAAGAAGATACACGTATTTGAACTAAAAGTTGAAATGATGAATATACACACATAGCAGTTTTATTCATTTATCTTTTTATTTTTATTTTTTCCTGTAAATAATTTTATTGGGTTTAAGAAAAAGTGAACAAAGCATTGCTTATAACACGAATAAGATGTAATCAAACAAAAGTCAAGGTTGATCCAAACATGTGGATCAAGCATGTAGCACTGTATTGTAAGATAACTTTTATCAGGATAAGAATGGTCACATAAAGCTGGTGTCACACTAAACGACAGCGACAACGACGTCGCTGTTACGTCACCATTTTCGGTGACGTAACAGCGACCTTGTAAGTCGCTGTTATGATCGCTGCTTAGCTGTCAAACACAGCAGAAGCAGCGATCATAAGGTCGCTGTGCTACATGTTCAGAGAGCAGGGAGCCGCGCTTAGCGCTGGCTCTTTGCTCTCCTGCAGCACACATCGGGTTAATTAACCCGATGTGTGCTGCAGCTACATGTCACAGTTCAGAGAGCAGGGAGCCGCGCTTAGCGCTGGCTCCTTGCTCTCCTGCAGCACACATCGGGTTAATTAACCCGATGTGTGCTGCAGCTACATGTCACAGTTCAGAGAGCAGGGAGCCGCGCTTAGCGCTGGCTCCTTGCTCTCCTGCAGCACACATCGGGTTAATTAACCCGATGTGTGCTGCAGCTACATGTCACAGTGCAGAGAGCAAGGAGCCGCGCACACTGCTTAGCGCTGGCTCCTTGCTCTCCTTGCTACAGTATACATCGGGTTAATTACCCGATGCGTACTGCAGCCACATGTCACAGTGCAGAGAGCAGGGAGCCGCGCGCACTGCTTAGCGCTGGCTCCTTGCTCTCCTTGCTACAGTATACATCGGGTTAATTACCCGATGCGTACTGCAGCCACATGTCACAGTGCAGGAGCCGGCACTGGCAGCAAGAGCGGAGGCTGGTAACCAGCGTAAACATCGGGTAACCAGGGAAAGGTCTTCCCTTGGTTACCCGATGTTTACGCTGGTTACAGCTTACCGCAGCTGCCAGTGCCGGCTCCTGATCGCTTCATTTCGTCGCTCTCTCGCTGTCACACACAGCGATGTGTGTGTCACAGCGGGAGAGTGACGACCAAAAAATGAAGCTGGACATTCAGCAACGACCGGCGACCTCACAGCAGGGGCCAGGTCGTTGCTGGATGTCACACACAGCGACAGCGACGGGACGTCGCTGCAACGTCACAGAAAATGGTGACGTAGCAGCGACGTCGTTGTCGTCGTCGTTATGTGTGACACCAGCTTAAGAGACCATAACAGATAATGCAGTTAAAACAAGACAATTCAGGTTATACCGTATCATGGTATGTCAACTCAAAGCAGTATTACGAAACTATTTTAACTATAAAGACTGAGTGAAGGTTAGAAAGAGAGACGAAGGAGGAAAAAGATAGGTATAGGAAAGAGAGGACGGTATGAGAGGAGGGGGGGGGAGATATGGATAGAGAGGTAGGAGAAGGTTGGGTGTCCAAAGAATTCCGGCGTCAGGTAAACTAATCCTCTTAGAGATTGCAAATATCAACTAAAGGAACCCAAGGAAGGAAAGACCCGTGTAAAGCCCCTTATCTGAGCCAAGACGTAAATCTCGGAGTCTCCCGGAAAAGGAGCCAGGAAGACCACGTGCCAGCATGCTTATCCCATTTGTCCCCATCATCTGCCATCAGGGACTCCATACGCTCCAATCTATTCATCTCCTCCAAAAATTCCCTTACAGAGGGGGTTGAAGTTGTCTTCCAATGTCTTGGAATAATCATACGAGCAGCAATGAGAAGAAAGCGTAGGACACCTCTTTTGGTCACAGAGACAGATCCAGGGATTAGGGACAGTAAAGCTATTTGAGGAGTAGGAATTACCCGAATACCCGACAGTTGAAAGTATATTTCAAAAATGGAATCCCAGAATGACCTTATCAAGGAGCAATCCCACCATATATGTTTCATAGTACCAATTTCGTCTCCGCATCTCCAGCAGGTATCTGGTACTGTGGGGTAGATCTTATGCAATACGTCAGGGCATCTGTACCAGCGTGTAAGAATTTTAAAATTTTTCTCCTGTGCACTACAGGAAATGGACATTTTATGAGAGAGTGTAAAGATTTTGAGATGATCTTGTTCTGACAACGTGATCTGGAGCTCTCTTTGCCAGGCCTCCAAATACGTTGGGGCACCTTTATATTGGGCTGTACATAAGAGATTGTAGATCAATGCGATGGCATGTTGCGGCGCGGCATTTAATGAAATTAGGGTCTCAAAGTGTGTAGATTTGGATAATAGTGCATTTCCCGGGAATTTCCTTTTTATAAATGTGGTCAGTTGAGTATATTCCAACCAGGATAGTCTCCTCCCCGGGCATGACTCCTGCAAAGCTTCAAAAGACGCCATTCCAGATAGCTTCCCAGCAACCTGACCCAGGGTAACTCCGTCTGCTGAGTCCCAACATAAGAAGGTAGATCTCTCCGACGCAGGGGGGAAGTCGAGATTATTAAAGAGTGAGCTCATACTCCCCGGTCTATGGGATAAGTTTAACGTCTCCAGATGCCTGTCCCAAAAAAGCATGAGCGCCTGAGTCAGAGGTTGAAATCCCGAAACCGCCGGTCTCTGTTGAAGGGGGGCCCATAGAAGCCGTGCCAGAGGGAACTGGGAGAGATGGGACTCAACGCCCACCCACTGTTTATTGAGATCGTTAAATCTCCAATACCAAGACCCTCGTGAGGAGGACACTCTGGTAATACTTTTCAAAATCAGGTAAACCAGCGCCTCCCCTGGATTTAAGTCTCACCAGTGTGGCGTATCGAATCCGAGGTCTCCCCGTCCCCCAGACGAATCTGCTACATGCCCTCTGGAGTTGTCTGAAATATTTTTTAGTAACTTTGATCGGGACTGTTTGGAATAAGTAAAGGAACCTCGGGAGTATGTCCATCTTGAGGGCATTGATCCGGCCAAACCAGGAAAGTCGTCCCCGATTTATATCTATTTAGATCAGCAAGAGTTCTAGTAAGCAATGGGGAGTAATTAGCCATAAACAACTCATCTGGATTGGCCGAAACAGATATCCCAAGATACTTGATAGATTGGATCTCCCACTTAAATGGGAAGGCGGATTTCAGTCTATTGATTTGTGTGGTAGGGAGAGTAATATTAAGGGGCCTCTGTCTTTGAGTAGTTTACTTTGAAGTTAGAAACTATGCCAAAACGTTGGAATTCCTGGATGAGAATTGGAAAGGCGATTTCCGGAGTTGTTAGATATAGAAGGAGGTCATCAGCGTATAAGGCAAGTTTATAATCTTTCTGACCTACATCAAAGCCCTTTATATCGGGGGAGTTTCGAAGGGATATAGCCAAATGCTCCATGGCTATTACATATAGAAGGGGTGAAAGGGGGCACCCCTGTCTAGTGCCATTAGATATTTGCAGGGGAGAAGATAGAGTATTGTTGGCTCGAACTCGTGCTGAGGGCTTATGATACAGGGCAAAAATTCTCTCTAACATAGTTTGGCCGATTCCCAGCTGCCTCAGGGAGGAGCGTAGAAAGGTCCAGTTGAGACAATCGAATGCCTTCTCGGCATCGATCGATAGAAGGCAGGCTGGAGTACCTTGTCTGTACATATGTGAGGTCAAAAGTAGAGTTTTAATAGTATTATCGCGCGCCTCTCTACCTCGGACAAATCCAGTTTGGTCAGTATGGATTGAGGCAGGCAACAGCGGGGACAACCGGTTAGCTATTAATTTGGCGAAGATCTTGACATCTACTCCTATAAGAGAGAGAGGGCGGTAGTTGGAGCATAAAGACGGGTCCTTCCCAGGCTTGGGAATCACCGTTATGGTAGCCGCAAGGGTTTGCGCGGCGAAGGGGCAAGCTGAGGATATGGAGTTAAAGGTCTTAGTCAGGAAGGGCGTCAGTTCCAAAGCAAATTGCTTATAGAAGTTGGCCAGGAATCCATCCGGACCGGGGCTCTTACCATTGGCCAGACTCTTAATAACCTCAGTGACCTCTTGTTCGCTAAAAGGGTCATCTAGCATGAGAGTCCACATGGTTCAATGGGGGGAGAGGGGTACCATCAACATAGTTGTCCACTTTCGCTTGGAAATTTGTTGGGGACATGTCCGCCACTGGGCCACCTAGGTTGTATAACCCGTCATAATAATCTCAGAATACATCCGATATTTCATGAGGTTTGTGTGCTGAATGTCCAGATGGTGATTTAATGGTAGGGATAAATGTAGAGGGAAGGCGAGGATTAAGAAATCTAGCCAGAGCTCTGCCTGGCTTGTTAGAGAATTCGTACATAAATCTCCTACCTCTATCTCGATGACGGGCAGACGCTGCATCTAAGAGGGCTCCCAAGTCTAGTCTAGCCTTGAGCAAGTCTGTTAAAATCTGAGGGTCATGAGTCCGTTTGTGTCTGTTCTAGGTGTTGAATGGAAGTCAGTAATCTGTCTATTGCGCAGGCTGTCTCTTTTTAAGTCTGGTTCCCTGTTGAATAAAGGTCCCCCGAATCATCCCCTTCAGGGTCTCCCATTGGAGAGGTAAGGGTGTTAGGTCATTGGCATGAAATTCGAAGAAGTCTGTGATGGTCTTCCTGATGGCTAACTGACACGTCTGATCTTTTAATAAGTGTGGGTTTAAAGACCATAACCATTCCCCGGGGCGTAGGTCTGTCAAAAGGAGAGAAAGTGACACCGAGGCATGATCGGACCGTACCATAGGGTCTATAGTACAGGCCGGGTCATGTGAGAGTAGGTGGTGACTAATAAAAAAAAGGTCTATTCTACTGTACATATCATGGACAGGAGAATAGAAAGTGTAGTCCCGTGTTTTAGGGTGTAGGGTACGCCAGACATCGATGAGTCTCAAGTCTAGTAATTTACATCTGAGACCTCGCAGTTTCACTGCAGGAACAGAAGACCTACCCGAGGAGGAGTCAACAGCCCGATCAAAGATGAGATTGAAATCTCCTCCAAGAATCAGAGAGCCTTCAGCGAATTCAGAGAGAGTGTTCAGGTATTTTTGGCAAATCCTGGCCGGGTCCTGGTTGGGGAGATAAAGATTAGCAATGGTAAATAACTTGGTACAGATCTTAAGTTTGATAAAAATGAATCGCCCCTCTGGGTCAGACTTAACTGATAAAACCTGAGCTGGGAGAGATTTATGTAGAGCGATGCTAACTCCCTTGGATTTTGCGACTGAATTGGTACTATGAAACCAGGAAGTATAATATCTATGCTTAAATGCGGGAATGTGGTCTGTTTTAAAATGGGTCCCCTGAAGCAGTAGAATATGGATTCTTTTTTTATGCATGTTATAGAGGATCTTGGATCTCTTCTCTGGTACATTAAATCATCTAACATTTAGAGAGCATAAGTTGAGGTTCGCCATCGTAGAAGCACTATCCTCTGGGCACCCAAGGGAAAAGTGAGAAGATGGGGAGGAAGAAGAAAGAAACTAAGATTAAAGAAAAGAAAGCAGAGAAAGTAGTAGAACGGAAAAAGAGATCAGAATAATAAAGACTAATATCAAAACTTGTCTTTACTTAGCCTCTTGAGTCCTAGCTCTAAAGGCAATCAAAACTGAGAGAATTCTCGTAACCAGTGTTCTAGGAACACACCCTAATGTGGGAGGTGACTGAAAACTATGTCGCCTGAGAAACGGCTGCTACACCACCTAACTAGATGATACCAAAAAAGGGCAGAAAAAAAAAAATCACATATGGTCATTCACCCGACCAAAATAGAAGTAGCATATATAACAGCTAACAACTCAGGCTCAGTAAATTAATCACATCAACAAAGTAAAGAATGTGGCAAGAGAGATAAAGATAAACTCCCGCCTCTAACTCATATCCCGTGAGATTTTTAGGAGAGGTATATATACCCAGGGGGGTTCAAGTACCCCAACCCAGCATTAGAGCATGCCGAGAGGGGGGACAGAGAATCCCAACATTATTAGAATTGGTGATGCCCGGGGGGGGAGGGGGAGAGGAAAAGAGGAGGGGGAGGGGGGAGAGAGAGGAAAAAAAAAAAGGGGGGGCGGCAGATATTGGGCAATATTGGTTGGGTATCAGAGTAGGCCATGATAACCCTAACTCCTCTCTCGAACAACACTTATCACCCAGACGTCCCGAGAGTTCAAGTCTCCGCCCATGAGGTTCTCGGCGACTTCTGAGGTCTTTGTCGCTGAGTACGGTGTTGATCAAAGGGGAAGGAACCGCCACGACGGGCCACTCTCTGGGGTGGAGGTGTAGTATATGGCCAGTCCAGTAACTTTATCCCAGGGTGATCCAGAGCCGACAGAAAATCTGTCAGGTCAGCCGGAGATCTCAAGATGATCAGATTGGGACCCTTCCTGACTTGTAGTTGAAAAGGATAGCCCCAGGAATAAGCAATATTGTTGTTGCATAGAACCTCCAGCAGGGGTCTCAGGGCTCTTCTTTTTGCAAGTGTGGATCGGGAAAGATCCGCTAGAAGTTGGATGGGAGTTCCTTTAAAATCAAGGGTACCTTTTATCTCTTTATCTCTTGCTTTTCTCATAATATGCTCCTTGATCTGGAAGAAGTGTACCCTGCAAATAATGTCCCTTGGCCTCTCTGGATCCGGGTTTCTGGGCCCCAGTGCCCGGTGTGCTCTGTCCATTTCAATGCGTGTTTCAAGGGGACGTTCCAACAAGGAGTTAAACATCCTCTGCAGTGTAGAGATCAGATCCTGAGGCCCGACTGACTCTGGTAAACCACGAATTCGTATATTATTTCGTCTGTTGCGGTTTTCAGCATCTTCCATGTCAAACAAGAGGTGGATCTGTTGAGCCTGCTGATCTATAAGCTGCTGTTGTGAACTTTGCTGAGAGTATAAATCCTGGGTGGACGATTCAAGGGCCCGCACGGAGTTAGTCAGTGATGACATATCCTCCTTCAAGGAGCGAATTTCCGTTTTACAAACAGCCTCCAGGCGGGCAATGTATCCCTCCATATCCATTTTGGTTGGCATAGCATTGATTTGGTCTCTTAGAGCTGACATTTCTGAGCCTTGTTCATCCCCATAATGTTGCAGGGGAGTAGCTGTATTCTCCCTTCCACGGCAGGGGAGGGCGAGCAAGCTCTGCTCAATGGCCTCTCCTGAGCCAGCTGCTGGGGTATGTGAGTGTTGTGGAGCAGGGGACGACCGCGGGGTGCTTGGTGTGCTGGAGCAGTTAGGGAGGGAGGCAGGAGATCCCCTGCCCTGTGAGGACCCAGAGGAAGAAGCGCGCCCTGCAGCCATATTCCCACTGCTCACCCCTCCCCCATC
Source organism: Anomaloglossus baeobatrachus (assembly GCF_048569485.1). NCBI lineage: Eukaryota > Metazoa > Chordata > Amphibia > Anura > Aromobatidae > Anomaloglossus > Anomaloglossus baeobatrachus. Next base: position 479,642,146 of record NC_134358.1, read on the forward strand.
ATCCACCACAGGCCGGTCTCCGGCGTCTCTCCCAGGAGTCATCCCTCCAGAGGTCTGCAGTGCCGGGTCAGTCAGTAACTTTCCACCCGGCTGTTGTGCAGAGCGGGCGGGGGAAGCAGGAGAGCGCTCAGGCTGTGTCAGCCGGGTCGCAGCAGCACGTGTCCCGGTCGCCATTACAGGCCTGGGAGGACGCTGGGACTCGGTCAGGAATGGCACGATACCTTGCCCTCCGCGGCTGGAAATCCCTCTGGCAGGTGTCTGCGACCTGAGACCCGCTTTCCCTCTCATCTGGCTCCGGTAAGCTTCTTTAATCGCTGGTAGATGGTGGTGTTTGCAGCCGTTGGTGAGGAGCTCTTACAGTGTGCTTCCTGTCGGCTCCATGTCCAGGCCACGCCCCCCCTTATTTTTATTTTTTCAGGGGACAACTAGTGTAAAAAAGCACCTTCCCAAATTCCTGTTTGGAGCGATCTTTCCTCAGTTTTTTTTTTTTATATTATTAGTTGTGAATTGTTGATGCAGGCAGTGTTTGTTTAGATTTGCCATTTTATTCAAAGGGATAGTTAGCTTAAAACAAGCTATCAATTATCCACAGGATAGTGTATTGATTGGTGGGGTCCGACAACTGAGACCTACACTGATCATAGGAAACATTTAGCTTTTTACGCCCATTAGAATGGAGCAGGAGAGCACATACTCAATCTCTACTCCATTTAATTTCCGATTTTTCTGGCAGTCCCATAGAGAATGAATGGAGCAGCGGTTGGGCTTGTGCACTATTGCTCCATTATTATGAGGAGGTGTTCCATTATACCAACCACTGGGGGTCTTAGCGGTTGTAAACCCACTGATCAGCAACTTATCACCTATCCTAAGTAGGTGACACCACCACGCACTACACCCCCTTACATGCCGTAACATCACTTATTAACATGCAATGTGGCTCTCTGTAATGATAAATTGGTTAACTCATTATTCAAGATTAATATTCTTTTCTTCATTACATAGACACAGGCTCACCCCAATATATTATTTATCAGCCCTGTTCTGCTATTACAGTTCTACGTAATTCAATTCCACGTTCATTAAAGACACCAGTAGGTATGTTGACAGGCCGCTGATTATGCCTATGATAAGGCCTCATTCTCACGTCCATTGTTAGTTCTTCTCTTATGGAAGAACTTAATCAGTGTACTGAATCCATTGGTCTTCATGTCTATCTTTTAAAATCAATGTATCATTGAGTT